>NW_024067900.1:0-300000 GCF_009389715.1 Phoenix dactylifera | reverse complement strand
GACTCGAAGCATCGTCGAGTCGACTCGAGCTAAAGTCGAGTCGACTCGAGATCGTGCCAGTTATACTAGGATTTGTCCAGACGTGCCAGAGTCGACTCGAACTACAGCCGAGTCGACTCGGGCTCACAGGAAATCATACGGACGAGTTTCCTTTGGTGTTTTTGGTGGCGTTTCGACGGCTATGATCATCTGAAGGTCTTGAGACTATATATAGGACTCATGAGAGCCCTAGAGAGGATGATTCCAATATTTTGAGAGAGACTCTTGTTTGTTTTGTGAGGCTAGGGTTCTAGAGGATTGGGATCCTTCTTCTTGTGCAAAGGGAATTCTATGTGAATCTCTTGTAGAGCGATCGCTTGTGATCGTTCGGGTGTGCGCTATCTCTGTAATCAGTTCATCCTAAGTGAGATTTGGAGCGGTGGAGGACGTAGGCTACTTGTAGCCGAACCTCGTTACATCTTTGTGTTTGCTTTTCTATTTTCTTCTTTCTTCTTCCTTTGATTTGATAATCCGCTGCGGTGCTCAAGTGTTTTACCCTATTGATACCAGGGGTAATCTTTTGCCCTTCGTAGCGGAGTGAAGAGGTGATCCTTGAGTCCGGTGTCGATGGAGCGAGAGAGTGCTTATCCGTTTATTCTCTCTTTGCTTGTCCGACGTTGGTGGTGGTGCCGGTGTGAGTGGGTTCCGGCACAGTCGCTGCCCCCCAACAATGGGAGGGTTACGCCATTAACCTCTTTCCTAGACACCAACTATGTTGGCCAGGTAAGAGGTAGCCCCAATTAAAAACCATGATCAAATGCCGACTTACCTTAGACACCAATTGGTTTATCAAGTTGATTTAGGTTATCCTTGGAAAACTCGGGCTCGACCACTGAGCCACAATCAGATACAATTGAAATGTTTGGATATGATAAACTACAACTATTGAGTTTGATCATTTTATAAACCTTGATTTAGTATAGTTCAACTATTGATTAGATTAAATCATGTTTCTTAAGTTAGTCCATTTCAATTTGATTTCATGATTAGGTCTAACCTAGTCAACTAATCTGATTGTGCTAACCCATGCCCCAAATCCGATGTTCAAATTTAAATTTTAATTCGAATTTCAAATTTTGAATTTTAAATCTTTATTTGAAATTCAAATTTTAAATTTTAAATTCAACATTTAATTCTTTATTAAATGCATTATGATCATGGATTCAAGGTGTCAATTTATTCCAAATATAAACAATTTATATTTAAATTTTGTGGTCATAATAAATTTAAAACTGAAATTTCATAAACATCAATTATGCATAATTTTACGAAAATAAACTATTTATTTTATGATACAAATTAATCTCAATTTTGTGCTAGGACAACCTTTTCACTATAAGGGGTTAACCTTATAGCAGGACAACCTTATAATTCAGCACAAGATTGATATTTTATCAATAAATCTAGATCTAATCTAAATTTAAAAATTAAATCATGCATAATTCTAGATATTATAGGCCAATTCCATCAGCCAACCTGGCTCTGATACCAGTTGAAGGAAAAAATTTCCGAGTTGTCCGATAAAATCGAACGCCAGGCATGAAAAATCAGTTTTAATTTTTTTTTATTTTATTTATAACAATTATAAATATTAAATTTAACTTTTATGTAAAATTACCTCAAGCCCGCAGCGGAAGTTGGTCGAGGTAATCTGGATCTGGATCCGGATCTAGATCCCTGAAAGTAGCTCTGCGAGGCCTGGATCTACAAGCCCTCTACTTCGCACGCACGTCAAACTTCGCAAGAAGGTTGGATGATGTCTTTACTCGTGCAAAACAATCTTTTGCAAAAAGGACCCTTGGAAGAAAAGAAATCCAGAAAAAGGACCTTCCCTTTTCTCTTTCTTTCTTTCTTCTCTTTCTTTCTTTCTTCGGTTTCTTTTCTCCCGTTTCTTCACAGCACGCCTAAGCCACAGACGCCCGTCTCTTGATCCTGATCACAGAGGGAATAGAAGGGAGGAGAGGACACCGGATCTGGGCCGAACTCCAAACCACCAGAGAGAAAGGACTTCTTCCTCTCTCTTCTTCTTCTTCTCCACAGAATCAAATCTCCTTCTCTGTCTGACAATTTCTTCTCAAGAAAATTCTCTTCCTCTTCATCTTCAAGAGGATACGGTGGCCTACAAATAGGCCAACACTGAGAGGAGTTAAGAGGCGTTATTGGCCAAGCATTAAAGAATTCATTCATGATGAATTTCATAACGTTTGTTTCAAAACAAATGGTTGAAAAAAACTAGTGAATCCATAAAAACGTGCCTGATTTCGAAAATCTAAATGAACCGGAATGTAGCCAGTTCAAAACCGAACATTTTGGTCCAGACGGCAAGCCGAATGGAGGCTAGACGGTGGCGCGGTGTGGAGACGAAGCTGGGAGGAAGAAGGCTCTGTTTTCTCCTCCCAGCATTTCTCCATCGCGGCTCACAAAGAAAAGTGTTAAGGGTCCATGAGGGAAAGTGGTCCACGGGTCCATGGGATTTAAAAACCAAGTCAGCCGTTAACCATTGAAATGGTTTTAGCCAAATAGGAAATGGGTTAGCCCATTTTGTAATAAAGCAAGCCTATTTGGTTCTAATCCAAATTGACAGCCGATTTAAATGATTTTTGACTCGGAAAAAATTCCACATGAGTCCGACTCATGGAGAATTCAATTGGGTCCGGTTTCGGCTCGATCCAAGTCCGACTTAGATCAGAACAAATACGAAATTAAATCCCACTTAAATCATGATCGAGCCCAATTATACTAATTTAGACCCAATCAAATCCAATCTCAACAATTGAGTCCTGATCAAGTTCCATTACATTAATTGAAACTTGATTGACCTAAAATACAGACTTAATTAGTTGTTCATCCATAAAATTTAGCATGTACCTCATGTTCAGTGCTAGCTGAACATAGACAGAACCAAATTCCAAATGACCCACAATTTAATTCTTAATTAAATTGGGCCAAGACCTTCCTACTTAGCTTGACTAATGTGCGTGACTCGATAGGTTCGAACACTAAGCCGGTAGTACATGGACTATTCCATGCACTAATCGAGGTGACCATCTAGCAATGATACCCGACGTCCGGATAGGTCGAATATGTAAAGCAACATTCAAGAACCTAGACGTATGGTTGTTGCATAATTCATTCCTATGACCATCGATGCTCAAGATGACCTCAGAGTGGACTGTCGAACTCTGGGTCCGGTCATCCATAGTATATTTCAATTAATCAAATCAAGTGACCATCACTTGGTTTACCCTAGCCAAGGTTTTACTGAATTAAAATACAGCGAGACATCAACTCCTATAATCTTGAGCGGTCAATCCCATCTTGACTCGTACACAGACTTCGCGAGTACTTGACTGCACCCAGCATCCTTCCGATCCCTGAATTAGAAATTCAGGTCATCCAGTGCCTAAGTACAGTGAGTTGCTTGCAAGTCACCGTGACAGTCTCAGGTCTAAGGGGTACTTATGCCCATACGCTTTGCGAGCTAACTCCCGACAGTGGAGTGCTACGCAGGTGAGTCACTGTTCAGTGATGATGTACTCCTACATCTCACCTGTATGCCATACAGTGTCTCCACACTTCTTGGTTTAAGAGGACAACCAACTAAATGACACACAACGACCTATACTTGACATAGCTATTGTCCAATTGACAGCTCATCATTTGGTCGCGAACTGGTTTAAGGACTAAATGATAAAACCTCTTTTATCCACTAAATTAGTCATAAGGACTTCATCACAATACACAGGAGTTCAATTTGAAGATGTAACACTTGTGATGAATAGAAAATTGCCAGAATAAATTTTTATTCATTTTAATAAAATATATACATAATCCAATTTCTTACAATTAAAAATTGGCTTTGGGACACAATTCCCAACACCTATTCCGTTGGTTTTGCGGGCTAACCAACCAACCTTTACAAGTAGTTTAATAAACAAAGGAAGAAGATTTAAACTCCTAGATGAGCAAATATAACAATATAATCTACAAAGAAGAGTTTAGAGAATAGTTATCGCTTGATGTGACTTCTCTCTTCTTTGTCAAGGATGCTTCACTCTTCAAGGGTGGATGGAGCTCTTAAAGACTCTTTCAATCTGCTCAACCACTTTCTTTTGATTCTTGAATGAAACACTTGAATGAAGAAGATTAGGGCACTTTCTCTTTCTTGTGTACTCTTTGATATTCTTTGGAAAGTATATTCTCTCTGATGAATAGTGCCACTTTAAATAGTTTTCTTCATCCATTGGACAAGCCCCAATGGTTAGAATTCAAAAACTAGCCGTTACTCACTGTTGGAAGGACAAAAAGTACTTCTGCAGAACTAGCCGTTATGCTTCTGCCCGTGTTTGGGTCGGCTCAACCTGTCCTTGGGTCGACCCAACTTTCACTTGGATCGACTCAAACTTTCCTTGGGTCGACCCTCTCAGAACCACAGAAACTTGTAATTCAGCCTTCCTTCACTTGGGTCGACCCAACATTTCTTTGGGTCGACTCAAGGTTCAGTTGGGTCGACTCAACTTCTTCTTGGGTCGACCCTCTCAGGATTTCCAGAGAACCTTTTCTGTCATCTGTTCTGTCTTGACTTTGGGTCGACCCTCTCAGGGTTTGGGTCGACTCAAGCTTGGGTCGACTCAACTTTATCTTGGGTCGACCCTCTCAGTATTTTCAGAGAGCCATTTTCTAAGTTGTTGAGAAGCTTGGAGTTTGGGTCGACTCATGCTTTCCTTGGGTCGACCCAACTTACTGTTCATCTGTGCCATTTTTGCAGAAGTGTGCCAAATGCTTTCTTGATGTGCCGGGGTCGACCCAATCATCCTTTGGGTCGACTCAATCCACACTTTGCTGAAACTCAAGGTTAGATTCATCCAAGTAAACAATGAATGCATCTTTAACTTATTATGCAAATATACTGAGAGTAACAGACTTATAAATGAAGTATCAATTTAACTTATAACACACTCTCGATTATTGCTTGTTAATCATCAAAATAACACTATCATCCTCAATCTCCCCCTTTTTGATGATTACAAAATAAAGAGTATGAGCCTATTGATACTTATCTTAAAATCAGTTTTAAAAGGGCTCAAGTTGCTGAATTTCAGCTTTTCAAATATGAGAGTAAAGTCTCCCCCTATATCATTCAAATGTTTCCAATTTGACTTTTTGAATTGCTCCCCCTTTCATTTATATTTCATTAAAGATGAAACTCCAAAAATTTGAGATAAAGCATGAGTTTCAGGTTATGTATCGAGGTGTGAAAGGTGCGTGCCAAATTCTGAAATTCTATGTGCCAAATTCTGAAATTTGATAGAAATTTTTGATTTGATCATTTTCATTGTTACAAATTGCTCCCCCTTAAATGTATATGCTTTTCTTTATAATTTTCAACTTGTTTTACAAGTTATTTCTCTTTTCTTACACAATTTCTTATTTCTCTTCTTATTTCTCTTTCTTTACTTCTCCCCCTTTTTGTTATCATCAAATAGGTGCATGGGAATAGACACAATAAATAACATGCATTCAAACTTCATTGATCAAAATAGGAACATTTCAGTACATTAATACCAAAAACAAAAGCAAATACAATGTTCCTCAATCAAAGTTTAAGATACATAATAAACACAAAATACATATGAGAACTAGATACTTATCCTAGGCTCTAAACAGAAATACTAATATCAGCCTAGGGAGTATCTAAAGGCTGGGATCTAGTCCTCATCCTCCTAGTGTACGTGGCGAGGGGGGGTCGAGCCTGGTGAGACTGAGTCTGTCGTGGAGCACGATGAGCTGGATGACTCTGTGCCGAGATCTCTGACTCAGCAGCCTATGGCACAGATGGTCCATGGGTCTCTCTCTCTCTCCATAGAGCTCCTATCTGCTGCCTCAGATCACTGATCTCAGCAGACATGATGTCCAATCTGCTCGTCAGCCCATCAGTGATAGTCCTCGCCTGAGCTGACACAAGCTCAGTCATCCTACTCCAGAACTCATCTGTATCTCTCGGAGGAACAGATGACGATGGTCCAGCCTCTGAAGGTGCAGTAGGATGATCCATATGCTCCTCATCCTCAGGGATAGGGTCTCCAATATCTGGTGCATCACCCTCTGGTGCATCACCCTGAATCCCTGCTCCAGTATGAACCCACTGCCCGTTCACTTTCTCATAGCCCATACGTATAAGTGTCCGTGCAGTGTATGTATCAGTAAAGAACAGATGCCTGGATGCCTCCCCCTCGACAGATATGCCGTGCTGTCGAAAAATCAAAGTGAGTATCATACCATAAGGCAGGGATACTCTGGAGTTGCAGATCACCTTCCTCATCTGCCTCAGGATCATGGCCGGGAGATTCAGGGGAATACCCTGAATAATATGCTCCATCACTACTAGATCTCGCTCTGTGATGAGATCGAATCTCCCGCTCTTCGGAAATAAAATCCTATTTATGATACTTAGCAATAACCTCATTTCAGCAGAAAGAGAGCTTGCTATTACCTTCTCCGAAAAGTCGAAGTCTTCATTTTCCATTATCAACTGCAGGGCTCTCATCTTGTTTTCTGGCTTTTCTGGAGTGGCCCCTTCACAGGGGAGATGAAGTAGCTCACTCAAACTCTCCTCGGAAACTCGAACCCTAACTCCTCGAACTTCCGAAATGAGCCCTCCCATTCCAGTTTTGAGGAAGGCATAGAACTCCCGAACTAATCCGGGGTAGATCATCACATCTAGGGAGCAAAGATACTTCCAACCTTGCCTTTGGATCCATTCCCTCAAACGGAACCCTTCTTGATCAAAGAACTCGGAATGGATCCTTCTCCCCGTTGTAACTGGTCTCCCCGCAAACCTTGCAAGTATTACTGAGGGGGAAGGAGGAGGAGGTGGCTCTGCACGTGCCTCACGTTGTGGAGACACTGTAGATGGCTCCGTAGCATGTCTTTCCTCATGTTGGATCCGTGAGACTCTTCCGGATCTCTTGGCTACGGCTCTTTTGGGTCCCATTTCTCCAAGATCTTAAAGTAATCTACTGTTTGGAGATGTTTGGAGGAGTTTGGACAGTGGGGAATAGAGTTTTCAGAAGAGGACAAGGGCAAACAGTGCCCTAAAAGAGCTCTCGGGTCCCCCTTTTAACAGTGGGGTCCCGACGTTGGGTCGACTCAAGAATTTTCTTGGGTCGACTCAACGTTGGGTCGACCCTATTCTGGGTTGGGTCGACCCAAGTTCAGAATTTTTTCTTTTCTCTTCCTTTTTGCTTCTAAAAATTTTTCTTGCTTCCAATCCTTATAAATTCTTTCTGGGACAATGATACATGAGTAGAGAATCTATAGATGACAAGTTTGACTCATGTTTCATGGGTTTTTAGAAATGGGAGGAATGTATCATGAGACTGCTTGCTCCCTTTTATATCTCTTTAATAAAAAGGATCACATATGCCTAATTCCCTCCTTAGCGTGCAGAATCTATCTTCACTCAAGGGTTTTGTGAATATGTCGGCTAATTGTTTTTCAGTGCATATATGCTCAATACATATGTTTCCATTTTGCACATGATCCCTAATAAAATGATATCTGATTTCTATGTATTTGACTTTAGAATACTGAACCGGATTTTTAGTAAGGTTGATGGCACTAGTATTATCACACTTAATAGGAATATTATCTAGCTTAACTCCATAGTCCTCTAGTTGTTGCTTAAGCCATAGTACTTGAGCACAACAACTACCAGCAGCTATATATTCAGCTTCAGCTGTTGACAGTGCCACTGAATTCTGCTTTTTGCTAAACCATGATACTAAGTTGTTTCCTAAGAATTGACATGTACCACTAGTGCTCTTCCTATCTAATTTGCATCCAGCAAAATCAGCATCTGAGTATGCAAGCAAATCTAGACAGGAGTCTCTTGAGTACCATAATCCTATGTTCGTAGTTCCTCTTAAATATCTAAGGATTCTTTTAACAGCACTTAAATGTGACTCCTTAGGATCTGATTGGTATCTGGCACAAATTCCTACACTAAATACGATGTTTGGTCTACTAGCAGTAAGGTAGAGCAAGGATCCAATTAGTCCTCTATAAAGCTTAATATCAATACTCTTCTCTTTTTCATCTTTGTCTAGCTTACTAGTAGGATTCATTGGAGTGCCTACTCCCTTATGATTTTCATTTCCAAACTTCTTTAGTCTTTCCTTTGTATACTTAGTTTGATGAATGAAAATACCTTTTTAGTTTGTTTGATTTGTAATCCTAGAAAGAAACTTAGTTCTCCCATCAAACTCATTTCGAATTCTCCATGCATTAAATCAGCAAATTCTTTGCAAAGAGTATCATTTGTGGCACCAAAGATTATGTCATCTACATATATTTGTACCACTAATAGATTTTTGTCCTTTCTTTTGAGAAACAGTGTTTTATCTACATTTTCTCTACTAAAGTCATTATTAAGCAGAAATTTGCTTAATCGATCATACCAAGCCCTAGGTGCTTGCTTTAATCCATATAATGCCTTATGTAGTCTAAACACATGATTTGGCAATTCATGATTCTCAAAACCAGGAGGTTGCTCTACATATACTTCTTCCTCAATAAAATCATTTAAGAATGCACTTTTTACATCCATTTGATACAATTTGAAATCCATGAAACATGCAAATGCTAGAAGTAATCTAATAGCCTCTAATCTAGCTACAGGAGCAAATGTTTCATCAAAATCTATTCCTTCTTCTTGATTGTATTCCTTAGCTACAAGTCCAGCTTTATTTCTTATAACTAACCCATTTTCATCTAATTTAGTTCTAAAGATCCATTTTGTTCCAATTACAGAGTTATGCTTTGGTCTTTCAGTTAATGTCCATACATTACTTCTTTTGAATTGATTTAATTCTTCTTGCATGGCATTTATCCAATTAGTATCTTTTTCAGCTTCTTCATAAGTCTTAGGTTCTAATTGTGAAACAAAAGCAAGATAATGATTTAAATTTCTAAGAGATGATCGTGTTCTTACCCCTTGAGATGGATCACCAATTATTAAGTCTTTAGGGTGTCCATATGCATACCTCCATTCCTTTGGCAAGTTTTGAGATTGTGGTGGCACGCAATCATCTCCCTTATCTTGAATTGGCACGTCATCAATATTCAACTTTTCAAAGTCGATAATTCCTGTATCATCATCAAGAATATTTTCTTTCCTAGCAGACTCACTATCAGACTCATCAAATATAATATTAACTGACTCTTCCACTACAAGAGTTCTTTTATTGAATACTCTGTATGCCCTGCTAGATGTGGAGTATCCTAAGAAGATACCTTCATCTAACTTGGCATCAAATTTACTTAGATCCTCCTTGCCATTGTTTAAAATGAAACATCTACATCCAAATACTCTAAGATATTTAGCAGTTGGTTTCTTATTCTTCCAAAGTTCATAAGGAGTTTTCTTGGTTATTGGTCGTATTAAAACTCGATTTAGAATATGGCAAGCAGTGCTTATAGCTTCAGCCCAAAAGTACTTTGGAAGATTTGACTCACACAACATCGTGCGTGCCATTTCTGCCAATGTCCTGTTTTTCCTTTCAACAACCCCATTTTGTTGAGGCGTTCTATGTGCTGAAAATTGATGTGAAATACCATTTTTATTACAAAATTCTTCAAAGTGTTGATTTTCAAATTCAGTACTATGATCACTTCGAATTGCTACTAAGGTGAGTTTCTTTTCATTTATGATATTATTATATAGTTTCAAGAATTCTAAAAATGCTTCATTCTTATGTGCCAAAAATGAAACCCATGTATATCTCGAAAAATCATCTACAATAACTAGTCCATACTTCTTCCCTCCTAGACTCGCAGTTCTAGTGGGTCCAAATAAATCCATCATTTTTCCACTTTATCAGCTGCAAGACACCCCTGCAATCAAGATCAAGAAAGAGCTTTAGGTACCCAAACTATGTTGGGTCCTTTAGGGTTAGTACTTGATGTTCCTTTTGGAACCCAAACTTTCTTGAATTTAATCTTATGATTATTACTTAATTTGTTTTGACTGGACTTTCTATAGTTACATTCATATGCTTTATGTCCTAATTTATTGTAGCAATGACAAGTAATATTTTCATTTTTAGCTTTTACAAAAATATTCTTTAAGTATTTTTGTTTCCTATTTGTTTTATATCCTAATCCAGCCTTATCATATACAGCTTTTTGACTGTCAAGAATCATATTTAATTTGGTAGAACTAAGTGTAAACTTATCTACTATGGATTTATATTTTTCAGCGTCTTCTTTTAACTTGTCATTTTCAGCAATTAGATTCTTGGTTTCATTTGTAAGTTTCCTACTTAATGTTTCATAGTTATGAGATAGTTTTAACTTATCTTTGACAAGAGACTGATTTTCTTCTTTTAGAACTTTATTTTTATTGATTAGTTTTCTATGTTCTTCCATGAGTTCTAAGAATGCATCATGTAATTCATCAACAGTAAAATCACATTCAAGTTCAGAATCTACCTCATCGTCATTGGCCATATGACACATTTGGGCCGTCTCTTGATGATCTTCCTCTTCTGAACTCGACTCCTCACTTTCACTCCATTCAGCCATGAAGTTCTTCTTTTTCAGTTTTCTTGCCATCCATTTCAAATCTGGGCAGTCTATCTTATAATGCCCGGGTTTGTTACACTCATAGCAAATAGGAGTTTCTTTCTTCTTTTCTTTGTCCTTACCCTTTTCTTTGCTTGAGTTACCTTTGAAGAAGGATTTCTTTTTATGAAATCTATTCTTACCTCTCATAAATTTTCTGAATTTTTTTCCAAGCATAGCCATCCCTTCTTCATCAAATTCATCATCATCATCTGAATCTTCCGACTCAGTTTGTTGTTTAGGGGTGGTAGACTTTAGGGCAATGGGCTTTCTTCTCTTGACCTCATCTTCCGAATTTTGCCTCATGGTCAACTCATGGGTCATGAGTGACCCTAGAAGTTCCTCTAATTGGAGTGTGTTGAGGTCCTTAGCTTCCTGAATTGCGGTTACCTTGGCCTCCCAAATTCTTGGTAGAGACCTGAGAATTTTTCGCACCAATTCAGAGTTAGTGTAAGACTTTCCTAAACTCTTAAGCCCATTTATAATTTCAGTAAAACGAGTAAACATATCAGTTATGGATTCAGTAGATTCCATTTTAAACAATTCATACTTGTGTACTAATATGTTTATTTTTGACTCCTTAACTTGATTGGTCCCTTCATGAGTGACCTCAAGTTTGTCCCAAATTTCTTTAGCAGAGATGCAAGTAGATATTTTATTAAATTCACTTACATCTAATGAGCAATAAAGTACATTAATAGCTTTTGCATTTAACTGTGCCAATCTTCTATCACTTTCATTCCAATCCATTTCTGGTTTGGGTATGATAGTGCCCTCTATATTAAGTGTGGGTGTGTGAGGTCCTCTAGTAATGATGTACCATAATTCATAGTCTAAAGCTTGAATGAATATCCTCATCCTAGCTTTCCAGTGTGTGTAGTTTGTGCCATTAAATAGAGGTGGTCTATTTGTGGATTGCCCCTCACTCATAGAACATCCCACTTGGGTTGTCATGATCTTTAACTCTTGATTGTGAGATCAATGAGTACTATTGGAGAACCTGGCTCTGATACCACTTGTTGCCCAAGGTGACAAGCCAAGAGGGGGGGTGAATTGGTTTCTTTTAATTTTAACTATCTTACTTATGTTAAATGATGAGTTAGTGGACTTAAACAAATCACAATACAAACAACAAGAAGTATAGTGGTTCGGTGCTCTCCTTAGCACCTACGTCCACTCCCCAAGCGACCCCTTGGGAATTCACTATAATCCCGCGGATTACAGTTGGATTGTTTTTCGGGCTCACAATCCAAAAACCTTTACACTTTGGTTTTCCGGGTTCACCAAAAACCTATGTTGGTTTTACGGGCTCACCAACGAACCTATGTTGGTTTTACGGGCTCACCAACGAACCTATGTTGGTTTTCCGGGCTCACCAACGAACCTTTACAATTGATTTTACGGGTTCACCAATCAACCTATTCCGTTGGTTTTGCGGGCTAACCAACCAACCTTTACAAGTAGTTTAATAAACAAAGGAAGAAGATTTAAACTCCTAGATGAGCAAATATGACAATATAATCTACAAAGAAGAGTTTAGAGAATAGTTATCGCTTGATGTGACTTCTCTCTTCTTTGTCAAGGATGCTTCACTCTTCAAGGGTGGATGGAGCTCTTAAAGACTCTTTCAATCTGCTCAACCACTTTCTTTTGATTCTTGAATGAAGCACTTGAATGAAGAAGATTGGGCACTTTCTCTTTCTTGTGTACTCTTTGATATTCTTTAGAAAGTATATTCTCTCTGATGAATAGTGCCACTTTAAATAGTTTTCTTCATCCATTGGACAAGCCCCAATGGTTAGAATTCAAAAACTAGCCGTTACTCACTGTTGGAAGGACAAAAAGTACTTCTGCAGAACTAGCCGTTATGCTTCTGCCCGTGTTTGGGTCGGCTCAACCTGTCCTTGGGTCGACCCAACTTTCACTTGGGTCGACTCAAACTTTCCTTGGGTCGACCCTCTCAGAACCACAGAAACTTGTAATTCAGCCTTCCTTCACTTGGGTCGACCCAACATTTCTTTGGGTCGACTCAAGGTTCAGTTGGGTCGACTCAACTTCTTCTTGGGTCGACCCTCTCAGGGTTTCCAGAGAACCTTTTCTGTCATCTGTTCTGTCTTGACTTTGGGTCGACCCTCTCAGGGTTTGGGTCGACTCAAGCTTGGGTCGACTCAACTTTATCTTGGGTCGACCCTCTCAGTATTTCCAGAGAGCCATTTTCTGAGTTGTTGAGAAGCTTGGAGTTTGGGTCGACTCATGTTTTCCTTGGGTCGACCCAACTTACTGTTCATCTGTGCCATTTTTGCAGAAGTGTGCCAAATGCTTTCTTGATGTGCCGGGGTCGACCCAATCATCCTTTGGGTCGACTCAATCCACACTTTGCTGAAACTCAAGGTTAGATTCATCCAAGTAAACAATGAAATGCATCT
This sequence comes from Phoenix dactylifera, assembly GCF_009389715.1. Lineage (NCBI taxonomy): Eukaryota > Viridiplantae > Streptophyta > Magnoliopsida > Arecales > Arecaceae > Phoenix > Phoenix dactylifera. The sequence continues at coordinate 286,912 of NW_024067900.1, read as the reverse complement.
TTAACTTATTATGCAAATATACTGAGAGTAACAGACTTATAAATGAAGTATCAATTTAACTTATAACACACTCTCGATTATTGCTTGTTAATCATCAAAATAACCCTATCATCCTCACTCTTCTTTGTCAAGAATGCTTCACTCTTCAAGGGTGGATGGAGCTCTTAATATCTCTTGGAATCTGCTCAACCACTTTCTTTTGACTCTTGAATGAAGCACTTGGATGAAGAAGATTAGGGCACTTGTCTTTCTTGTGTAAGCTTTGATATTTTGCAAAAGGATGTTTCCTCTGATGAATAGTGTCACTTTAAATAGTTTCCTTCATCCATTGGACAAGCCCCAATGGTTAGAATTCAAAAACTAGCTGTTGCTGGTGGTCCAAACCGAGAACGATTGGCACTGCGGTGTGAACGGGGTTCCGTCTGAGTTGCCTTGGTTGGTGTTGATCACGCTCCACCTTCCACCGGGAAACCTGCAAGCAAGCCTCGCACCACCACTGGGGTAGTGGGGGCCCTCCGACGATCAAGTCAGAGGAGATTGGAGGAGGAGTAGAGACGATCGTAGCAAGTAAGAGAATGCTCTGGGAGATATTGCTTACCCCCCCTTCTCCCCCCAGCCGCATATATACCTTGCTGGGGGGTCTCTCAGGGGGGTTTGTCATCGTGGGGCACGATGGAGTGGCCACTGACATGGCCGTTACAGGGCGTCGTGGAGCAGCGCTGGGTACGGCCATGACAGGGCGTAGTGGAGTTCCGCTTTGTACGGCTGATACAGGAGATCGTGGAGCAGCATCGGATACAGCCGTTGCAGGGAGTAGTGGAGCAGGAGGCCGCGGCGTGCCTCTGGGGAATAGCCTGTCGTTATCAAGAGATCTCCAACTCGGGGTCGGAGTGCTGGATCAAGGGGCGGCCGACTCGGGGCCGAGCTGCGGAGCCGAGGATGTCCGACTCGGGGTCGGATTGCTGGATCAAAGGGCAGCCGACTCGGGGTCGGGCTGCGGAGCCGAGGATGTCCGACTCGGGGTCGGATTGCTGGATCAAAGGGCAGCCGACTCGGGGTCGGGCTGCGGAGCCGAGGATGTCCGACTCGGGGTCGGATTGCTGGATCAAAGGGCAGCCGACTCGGGGTCGGGCTGCGGAGCCGAGGATGTCCGACTCGGGGTCGGATTGCTGGATCAAAGGGCAGCCGACTCGGGGTCGGGCTGCGGAGCCAAGGATGTCCGGCTCGGGGTCGGATTGCTGGATCAAAGGACCGCCGTAGTCTTCCTGGGCGCGCGTGCCGGTCACGTGGGGCATGGCGGCTTAGTTCCCCCATAACAGTAGCCCCCCACTTCCGAGCCTGGAACCAGAAGGGGAACAGGCGAAGGGAGTGATGTTTCGAGATTGCCGCCATTCCTCGGAGAGGCGCGCGCGCTTCGAGCTCCCCGCCTTCTTTATGGCGTATGGCGGTTGTTGCTGACCTGGCAGTCTGAGGATTTCGGCGGACATCCTTCCTTAATGGTGTCGATTCGCCTTTGGGGTCTGGGCCCTGAAACAATGAATGTTAATGCAAGTTGAATGTTTCTTTATCTCGCTTTTGTCCTTTTTCTTTTTAACTCTTGGTAGCGTCTCGCCGACTCCTAACTCTTGAAGTTCTTCCGGCGCTAGGCCAGGCATCCGAGGGTTAGGCCTCAGGAAATTCTTCCGGCGCTAAGCCAGGCATCCGAGGGTTAGGCCTCAGGAAATTCTTCCGGCGCTAAGCCAGGCATCCGAGGGTTAAGCCTCAGGAAATTCTTCCGGCACTAGGCCAGGCATCCGAGGGTTAGGCCTCAGGAAATTCTTCCGGCACTAGGCCAGGCATCCGAGGGTTAAGCCTCAGGAAATTCTTCCAGCACTAGGCCAGGCATCCGAGGGTTAGGCCTCAGGAAATTCTTCCGGCGCTGAGCCAGGCATCCGAGGGTTAGGCCTCAGGAGATTCTTCCGGCGCTAAGCCAGGCATCCGAGGGTTAGGCCTCAGAAAATTCTTCCGGCGCTAAGCCAGGCATCCGAGGGCTATGCCTCAGGAGACTTTTTCGCTCGTTGGTCGGCCAAGGCTGGCGCAAGCCGAGGCGACCGGTCGGGGCTTCAGGCTAGTCTGCTCCCGGAATGATCATCGGGTTAGCCTGGCATCCGAGGGCCGAGCCTCGAGAAATTCCGCTCGTTGGTCGGCCAAGGCTGGCGCAAGCCGAGGCGACCGGTCGGGGCTTCAGGCTAGTCTGCTCCCGGGATGATCATCGGGTTAGCCTGGCATCTGAGGGTTGTCAAGCCTCAGGAAATTCCGCTCGTTGGTCGGCCAAGGCTGGCGCAAGCCGAGGCGACCGGTCGGGGCTTCAGGCTAGTCTGCTCCCGGGATGATCATCGGGTTAGCCTGGCATCCGAGGGCCGAGCCTCGAGAAATTCCGCTCGTTGGTCGACCAAGGCTGGCGCAAGCCGAGGTGACCGATCGGGGCTTCAGGCTAGTCTGCTCCCGGGATGATCATCGGGTTAGCCTGGCATCCGAGGGCCGAGCCTCGGAAAATTTCGCTCGTTGGTCGGCCAAGGCTGGCGCAAGCCGAGGTGACCGGTCGGGGCTTCAGGCTAGTCTGCTCCCGAGATGATCATCGGGTTAGCCTGGCATCCGAGGGCTGAGCCTCGGAAAATTCCGCTCGTTGGTCGGCCAAGGCTGGCGCAAGCCGAGGCGACCGGTCGGGGCTTCAGGCTAGTCTGCTCCCGGGATGATCATCGGGTTAGCCTGGCATCCGAGGGCCGAGCCTCGGAAAATTCCGCTCGTTGGTCGACCAAGGCTGGCGCAAGCCGAGGTGACCGGTCGGGGCTTCAGGCTAGTCTGCTCCCGGGATGATCATCGGGTTAGCCTGGCATCCGAGGGCCGAGCCTCGGGAAATTTCGCTCGTTGGTCGACCAAGGCTGGCGCAAGCCGAGGTGACCGGTCGGGGCTTCAGGCTAGTCTGCTCCCGGGATGATCATCGGGTTAGCCTGGCATCCGAGGGCCGAGCCTCGGGAAATTTCGCTCGCTGGTCGTGCGCCTGTTGCTTGCCACCCGACGGGGTTTCTCCGTGGTCAGCTACGATCGTGTTTCTCCTCTTCTCTAAGCGCTGCCTGGGGAACACCAGAAAGGCATTAAACGCTAATTAATGCGTTACCTGAGAAATCAGATCGCCAGTTGCTGCTTGTGAGGAGTGTCAGTTAAGCGGCCGCGATACGCGCGTTCTTCGAGGCGAATGCGGCCTGGACGCGAGCGGAGATAGGTTGACCTAGGGGTACATGCCACCTGGCGTGTCCTGCACAAAGAATGGGATTAAGGAGAATGACGCTTAGGAAGTCGCGGGGAGATACGCCTCGAGAGCCGGAACGGCTCCGGATTCAATGCGCCCGTATTTATTGGAGCCACCCGTATCGGAACGATCGGGGGGCCGCAGTTCGGCTATAAATATAGGTGCAGGTGCGATGGAGCCTGCCAAGCCGGAGCTGTTCAGGTTGCCATGGATCGTGGACCTCCTTTCCGGCGCATGGCAGAGAGGCCCCTACTGGAGGAACGGGAGGCGCGCCCCTCGCGACTTCAGCCAACTAGCCGTTTCATCTGGGATCAACAAGGAGGTTCTCCCCGGCGGAACTCCGCTCTAGGCGTTTCATCCGGGATCACATCTCCCCTCCTTGAAGTTCAGCCTCCCGACTGAGCTCTGCACCAGACGCTTGATCCGGGACCGCGCCTCCATATGCTCTTCTCCCTTGTATTCCTTCTTTCCCCTAACACTGGGGAGGACCGGAATATCCCTTGGAGGTGGCATTCCCCTGGGGGCAGCGGGAGCTTCTTCTGCGGCGGCTCCTCGTCTTTTTCGTGAGGCGTGGACGGCGCCTCTGGTTAGAAGCAGTGTGGACTTCTCCTTCGTCCACTTCTTCTTCATCCGTGCCGGCTCTCCGTCTTTTTCGTGAGACGTCGATGGCGCCTCCGGTTGGAAGCACCCACTTCCGGCGGGATTGCAGCTGCTTCGGAGGGAGGTTTCGGGATCCCAGATCTTCAGTTCCTCGGAGTCTCCACCTCTTCTTTACTTTCTTTACTCCCTAATTCCCCTCTGGGAATTCCTTGTAATCACACGAGCACGCCATTGTAACCAGAAATTATTGAAATGAAAAGTGTTATACATTTTCAAACTGTCTTTCTGGCCTTGTCGTTCTACAGGTAATACATCCGCAGGTTAGCGGAATTCCAGCTCCTTGGAATTTCTCGGCCATCTAGGGCTTCCAACTGGTAGGAGCCAGGTCGGTTTACCCAACGAATCCTATACGGGCCTTCCCAATTTGGCGCTAGCTTCCCACCTTCCGTAGGTTGAGATGCTTTAGCTCGCCTCAGCACCAGATCTCCAATTCTGAAAAGCTTCGGTCGGACTTTGGAGTTGTAATATCGGGCCACCCTCCGCTGATACATTGCCATCCGAACCTGCGCCATTTCCCTTGCCTCTTCCAAGAGATCCAGGTTCCCTCGGAGTTGCTCCGAGTTGGCCTCGGGTCGGTGTGCGGCCACCCGAGGTGAGGGAAGTCCGAGCTCCACGGGGACAACGGCTTCCGTGCCATAGGTTAGGCTGAAAGGCGTCTCCCCGGTAGGGGTCCGATGCGTGGTCCGATACGCCCAGAGGACATTCTCGAGTTCCTCGACCCAAGCTTGCCCCGTCCGACCGATCCGCGCTTTGATACCTTGGAGGATTGTCCGGTTTGTGACCTCGGCCTCGCCGTTGGTTTGGGGATGCGACACGGATGTGAACCGATGCTCGATCCCGAACTCCTCGCAGAAGTCACGAAAATGCTTGTTGTCGAACTGTCGACCATTATCCGAGATGAGGACCCGAGGTACCCCAAATCGGACAATGATGCTCTTCTTCACGAACTTCCGGACTTGCGCCTCCGTGATAGTGGCCAGCGGCTCCGCCTCCACCCACTTGGTGAAGTAGTCGATTGCAACGATCAAAAATTTCCGCTGAGCCGAAGCGACGGGGAATGGTCCGAGGATATCCATTCCCCACTGGGCGAAGGGCCAGGGCACGGTGATTGGCGCCAAGGGAACAGAGGGGACTCTCTGAACGTTGGCGTGGCGCTGGCAGGCGTCGTATTTCCGTACGTGATCCTTTGAGTCCTCCAGCAAGGTCGGCCAATAGTAGCCTTGCCTCATGATCTTATGCGCCAAGGACCTAGCCCCCAAGTGCGATCCGCAGATGCCTTCGTGGACTTCGCTGAGGGCGTAGGCCGCTTCCGAGGGGCGGAGGCACCTTAAGAGGGGGGCGGTGAACGAGGTCCGATACAGCCTCCCTTCATAGAGTACGTAGTGGGCGGACTTCATAACAAGTCGCCGAGCTTGATCTTCATCTTCAGGGAGGATCCCTTCGGCGAGGTAGGCTACAAGCGGGTCCATCCAAGATGGCTCCGGATCAATCGCCATCACCGCTCCAGCCTCGCCGATGCTCGGGGCGTCTAGGGTCTCCAGGTATATTGCCCTTGACAAGTTGTGCGCCTCTGCGCCCACCAAGCGAGACAGCCTGTCGGCTCTGACATTCTCGCTTCTTGGGACCTGCTGAATGTCAACACTGCCGAGGTCGGGAATGAGTGCTTGCACTTTTCGGACGTAGCTCTGCATGGTCGGGCTCCGAGCCTCGAACTCCCCTCGGACCTGCCCGACCACCAGCTGGGAGTCGGTGAAGACCTTCAGACGCCGGATGCCGAGCTCCTTGGTGAGCTTGAGTCCCGTGACTAGGGCCTCGTACTCCGCCTCGTTGTTGGTCACTGGAAATCCGAACCTCAAGGCATATTCGGCTATCACTCCATCGGGACTGGTAAGGACCAGCCCGGCCCCTCCACCTTCGGGGTTCGACGACCCATCGATGTGAAGCGTCCAGATCGGGAGGTCGAGGCTGGGCGTTTCCGGTGGCCTAGGTTCTGCTTCCTGCACCGTGCACTCAGCGAGGAAGTCCGCGAGCACCTGGGCCTTGATGGCGGGTCGGGGCTGGTAGCGGATGTCGAACTCACCAAGTTCTACTGCCCACTTCACCAGCCGTCCCGCATTCTCAGGATTGCTAAGGATCTGCCGCAGTGGTTGATCGGTCAAGAGGGTGACAGAATGAGCCTGGAAATAAGGGCGAAGCCTCCTGGTCGCGGTCAGCAGCGCGAAGGCGATCTTTTCCGCCTTCGTATACCGCGTCTCGGCATCCCGTAGGATCCGGCTGATGTAATACACAGGCTTCTGGAGCTTTGCCTCTTTCCGAACCAGTACCGCGCTGACTGCGGTTGGGGAGACCGCCAGATAGAGGTAGAGCATCTCCCCTTCTTGCGGCTTGGACAGCAGGGGAGGAGACGCCAAATATTCCTTGAGCTGGTCGAATGCTGCTTGACATTCGGCCGTCCAGAGGAAGTCTTTCGGGCGTTTCAGCACCTTGAAGAACGGTTGGCAGCGTTCGGCCGATTTCGCCACAAATCGTCCGAGCGCAGCAACCCTTCCAGCGAGCTCCTGAACCTCCTTCACTTTGGTCGGAGGGGACATATCTTGGATGGCCTTGATTTTGTCCGGGTTGGCTTCGATCCCCCGCTGGTTGATAATGAAACCGAGGAACCTCCCGGCCGAAGCACCAAAGGCGCACTTCGTTGGGTTCAGCTTCATGCGAAACTTCCGCAAGGTGGCGAAAGTCTCCTCCAGATCCGCGATGTGCTGGTCTGCATGGCGACTCTTGACCAGCATATCGTCCACGTACACCTCCATATTCCGGCCGATCTGCTCCTTGAAGATTTTATTGACGAGGCGCTGGTAAGTGGCGCCAGCATTCTTCAGACCGAAGGGCATTACCTTGTAGCAGTACAGCCCCCGGTCTGTTATAAAAGCAGTTTTCTTCTCGTCCTGTGGAGCCATCATTATTTGGTTGTAGCCGGAGAAGGCGTCCATGAAAGACAGCAGCTGATATCCGGAAGTCGCGTCGACCAGTTGGTCTATTCGTGGAAGCGGGAAGCTATCCTTGGGGCACGCCTTGTTCAGATCGGTGTAGTCGACGCACATCCTCCACTTCTCGCTCGCCTTCCGGACAAGTACAACGTTTGCCAGCCACTCGGGGTAGCTCACCTCCCTTATGAAGCCTGCCTCCAAGAGTTTGTCTACCTCCTGGTCAACCACCCGGATCCGATCCGGGGCACAGTGTCTCTTCTTCTGCTTTACTGGTCGGTGGGTCGGGTCGACGTTGAGGGCGTGAGAAATGACCTCCGGGTCGATCTCGGGTACATCGGCCACCGACCAGGCAAACACATCAGCATTGTCTCGGAGGAATTCCACTAACCGGGCTCGAGCTCCCGAGTCGAGATTGGCACCGACCCGGACCGTGCGGTCCGGGCGACCTTCTTCGAGGGGAACTTCGATTACGCCCTCGGCCGGCTCCCCGTGCCGCAAGGCCACTTCGTCTCTGGCGTCAAGGGACTCGACGCTTAGGGCCTCCACGGGCTTCTTCCCTTTGAGAGTTGCTAGGAAACACTGCCGTGCGGTCGGTTGGTCACCTCGGACCTCTCCAATCCCGGCCGCCGTGGGGAACCGCATGAGCAAATGGTAGGTAGAAACCACCGCGCGAAGGGCGTTCAGTCCGGGTCGTCCGAGGATGGCGTTGTAGGCCGAGGGAACACGGACGACTAAGAACCCGAGCCGCACCGTGGCTTCTGCGGGTGCAATGCCCGCAGTCACAGGCAGCTCAACGACACCTTCGGCCGAGATAGCATCTCCGGTGAATCCTATGAGGGGGGTGGATGTTTTGTGCAATAACTGTCGGGACAAGCTCATCTTTTGGAAGGCCTCGTAAAACAAAATGTCAGCTGAGCTTCCACTATCCACAAGAACACGCCTTACATCATAGTTCGCCATAGTGAGGGAGATCACCATGGCGTCATCGTGGGGGGTCTGAACCCCCTTTACATCTTCATCACAAAAAGTGATTACATTCCCGACCCGCTGCCTCTTCGCGACGGCCACCCCTGATGCTTCCGCCGAGCCCCCTGCGTTCCTCACGGGCCGAGAGCAGCCCCCAGTGATGGTGTGGATTACGCCCGCGACGGGTCGATTCTGCTCCCGAGGCTCCTAAGGGGCCGGGTCTGCCGGACGCGGGTCTGCAGGGGGACGTCGGTCGTTTACATATCGACCGAGACGCCCTCGGCGGATGAGAGCCTCGATCTCGTCCCGGAGCTGGAAGCAGTCTTCGGTGTCGTGGCCGTGGTCTCGGTGGTACTCACAGTACGCCCGAGAGGGCCTCCTCCCAGGGATCTTCTTCATCTGTCTCGGGACCGGGAGGTCCTCCCGTCCCTTGATCTCCATAAGGATCTGGGCCCGGAGAGTCAGGAGTGGGGTGTACCGGTTGAAGCGTCGCGACGGAGAACGAGGGCGTGGGGCGCCGTGGTTCCTCGCCGGTGATGGGCTTCTGCGCCGACGTTGAGGCATCGGGCTCCTCCTCTGGCGCGCCTCTTTTCGCCTTTTCTTCCCGAGCTTTAGAGGAGTCTCGGCGGCCTCCTTGCTCCGGTGGGCGGCCGCCTCCTCGGCATCTGCATACTGGTTCGCCCGAGACAACAGCTTCGGAAAGCTCCGCGGCAGGCGTTTGTCCAGGGAGAAGGTGAGTCTGCCTTTCCGGAAGCCACGCTTCAGGGCTGAGAGAGCCACCTCCTGGCTCAGGTTCCGGACCTCCAGTGTAGCCTTGTTGAAGCGGGTGAGATAATCCCGCAGGCTTTCTCCCTCGTTTTGCCGGACATCAAAGAGGGAGTCGGAGACCAGTCGCCGCCGGCTACTGACGGCGAAATGGCTGATGAAGAGGCGGGTGAACTGGTCGAAGGACTGGATAGAGTTAGCCTCCAGACCGGCGAACCACGCCCTTGCCGGGCCACGGAGGGTCGCCGGGAAGGCCTTGCAGAGGAGAGGATCTGAGGCTCCATGGAGGAGCATAAGAGTCTTGAAACTCTCCACGTGATCCCGCGGGTCCGCCGCCCCGTCATAGGGCTCGATCGCCGGCATTTTGAATCCCGGCGGATTTGGGGTCCGCAGGATCCTCGAGGCAAGCGCCGGCTGGGAGGAGATTTCCAAGTCGGCGAAGGGATCTTTGGAATGGCCCTTCAGGACCTGGAGTTGTCTGTGGAGATCGTCCACCCGCCGGTCCAGGGAGCGCGACCGGTGGGTGGGAGACAAGGAGCGGCGCGAGGGGGACCGACTGGAGTGCGGGCTCCTCGAGGACTGGGGGGTCTGGGAACGCGCCCGGGTCCGCCTCTCGTACCCCGCGCAGCTCCGATGAGAAGGTCCTGGCAGAACGGACCGTGCTCGAGAATCTTCCTCGCGCCGGCGCTCCTCCCCATGGGAGAGGAAGGAACGCGGTTTGAGGAGGACAGGTGAGCGCTCCGGGAGCAGCGGCTCCTGGGCCCGCTGCGGCGCTCGAGACATCACACCCTGCAGGTTCTGCACTGCCTCTGCGAGGGTGCGAACCTGCTGGGCTAACTGGTCGAACTGAGCGGCTTCGACCATCTGAATGGGAGGTGGGGCGGTGGAATGTTGCTGAGAGTGTGTTGGAGATGCGGCTGCCTCCCGGCCGGAGGCGCGAGAGGCCCCGGGACCGGAAGCATTGGAAGCTCCACGACCACCTCGCCGTGCCATTACGATCGTTCTGAGATTCGGTCCCTTCCTCTAGCGCCAACTGTTGCTGGTGGTCCAAACCGAGAACGATTGGCACTGCGGTGTGAACGGGGTTCCGTCTGAGTTGCCTTGGTTGGTGTTGATCACGCTCCACCTTCCACCGGGAAACCTGCAAGCAAGCCTCGCACCACCACTGGGGTAGTGGGGGCCCTCCGACGATCAAGTCAGAGGAGATTGGAGGAGGAGTAGAGACGATCGTAGCAAGTAAGAGAATGCTCTGGGAGATATTGCTTACCCCCCCCTTCTCCCCCCAGCCGCATATATACCTGGCTGGGGGGTCTCTCAGGGGGGTTTGTCATCGTGGGGCACGATGGAGTGGCCACTGACATGGCCGTTACAGGGCGTCGTGGAGCAGCGCTGGGTACGGCCATGATAGGGCGTAGTGGAGTTCCGCTTTGTACGGCTGATACAGGAGATCGTGGAGCAACATCGGATACAGCCGTTGCAGGGAGTAGTGGAGCAGGAGGCCGCGGCGTGCCTCTGGAGAATAGCCTGTCGTTATCAAGAGATCTCCAACTCGGGGTCGGAGTGCTGGATCAAGGGGCGGCCGACTCGGGGCCGAGCTGCGGAGCCGAGGATGTCCGACTCGGGGTCGGATTGCTGGATCAAAGGGCAGCCGAATCAGGGTCGGGCTGCGGAGCCGAGGATGTCCGACTCGGGGTCGGATTGCTGGATCAAAGGACCGCCGTAGTCTTCCTGGGCGCGCGTGCGGGTCACGTGGGGCATGGCGGCTTAGTTCCCCCATAACACTAGCCGTTACTCACTGTTGGAAGGTCAAAAAGTACTTCTGCAGAACTAGCCGTTATGCTTCTGCCCGTGCTTGGGTCGACTCAACTTTTACTGGGGTCGACCCAACTTTCACTTGGGTCGACTCAACATTTACTAGGGTCGACCCTCTCAGAACCACAGAACCTTGCATTTCAGCCTTCCTTCACTTGGGTCGACTCAACATCTTTTTGGGTCGACTCAAGGTTCAGTTGGGTCGACTCAACTTCCACTTGGGTCGACCCTCTCAGGGTTTCCAGAGAACCTATTTTTGAATGTCATTGCCTTTGGGTCGACTCATGTTAACTTGGGGTCGACTCAAGTTTGGGTCGACTCAAGTTTCATTTGGGTCGACCCTCTCAGGATTTCTAGAGAACTGTTTTCTTGAGACTTGAGGATTGGGTCGACTCATCCTTTACTTGGGTCGACCCAACTACTGTTCATCCGTGCCATTTTTGCAGAAGTGTGCCAGATGGTTTCTTGATGTGCTGGGGTCGACTCAATCAACCTTGGGGTCGACTCAATCCACACTTTACTGCAACTTAAGGTTAGATTCATCCATATAAACAATGAAATGCATCTTTATCTTATTATACTAATGTACTGAGAGTGACAGACTTATAAATAATGTATCGAATTAACTTGTAACATACTCTTGATTATTGTATTAATCATCAAAATACCACTATCATCCTCAGGTATAGTCAGCGCGAAGGCATTGACTATCAGGAGACCTTTTCACCTGTAGCCATACTGAAATCCATCCGTACACTGCTTGCCATTGCAGCATTTCATGATTATGAAATTTGGCAAATGGATGTGAAAACTGCTTTTCTGAATGGCTATCTTGATGAAGATATCTATATGGAACAACCTTTGGGATTCACTTCTAGTGATGGAGATCACAAGGTCTGCAAGCTGCAAAGGTCCATTTATGGACTAAAGCAAGCATTTCAGAGTTGGAACACACGTTTCAATGATGCAATCAAAACGTTTGATTTCATCAAAAACGAAGAGGAACCGTGTGTTGATAAAAAGGTTAGCGGGAGTGCTGTCATTTTTTTCGTACTGTATGTGAATGACATTCTTCTGATTGGGAATGATATTCCCATGCTAACCTCGGTCAAGGTCTGGTTGTCAAAAGAGTTCTCCATGAAAGACCTTGGGGAAGCATCCTATATTTTGGGGATTAAGGTCTATAGAGATAGATCTAAAAGGATGCTTGGCCTATCATAGAAGATGTACATAGAGGAGGTGCTGAAGAGGTTCAGCATGGAAAACTCCAAGAGGGGTCTCTTACCCTTAGGCATTGAATTCATCTCTCAAAGAAGATGTACCCCAACACATTTGAGGAGATTCAACGCATGAGCAAGATTCCATATGCTTCAGCAATAGGAAGCCTCATGCATGCTGTTGGGGTATGTGGAGACGATTGGTGATGAAGAGAATTGAAGGAGAATCAATTCTGCATAATTCTATCTGGCGGACTGTCGGAGTCGACTCGAGCTACAGTCGAGTCGACTCGGGAACAGTCGAGTCGACTCGGGAACAGTCGAGTCGACTCGGGAACAGTCGAGTCGATCCGGGAGGAGAAAGGCCAGAAGACCGAGAAAACCATGTTTCTGTCTCGACTGTCAGAGTCGACTCGAGCTACAGTCGAGTCGACTCGAAGCATCGTCGAGTCGACTCGAGCTACAGTCGAGTCGACCCTAGATCGTGCCAGTTTTGTCCAGACGTGCCAGAGTCGACTCGAACCACAGCCGAGTCGACTCGGGCTCGCGAAAAATCGTACGGACGATTTTCTTTTGGTGTTTTTGGTGGCGTTTCGACGGCTATGATCATCTGAAGGTCTTGAGACTATATATAGGACTCATGAGAGCCCTAGGAGGAGAGATATTCAAGGATATTTTGAGAGAGACTCTTGTTTTGTGCGGCTAGGATTCTAGAGAAGAAGAGGATTGGGATCCTACTTCTTGTGTAAAGGGAATTCTGTGTGAATCTCTTGTAGAGCGATCGCGTGTGATCGTTCGGGTGTGTGCTATCTCTGTAATCTGTTCATCCTAATTGAGATTTGGAGCGGTGGAGGACGTAGGCTACTTGTAGCCGAACCTCGTTACATCTTTGTGTTTGCTTTGCTATTTTCTTCCTATTTCTTCTTTTTGGTTTGATAATCCGCTGCGGTGCTCAAGTGTTTTACCCTATTGATACCACGGGGTAATCTTTTGCCCTTCGTAGCGGAAGCGAAGCGGTGATCCTTGAGTCCGGTGTCGAGGGAGCGAGAGAGTGCTTATCCGTTTGCTTCTCTCTTTACTTGTCCAACGTTGGTGGTTGTACCGGTGTGAGTGGGTTCCGGTGCGGGTCGCTGCCAACAAGTGGTATCAGAGCTATTGGTATTCTGCAATGGCGAATGAAGGGAAGTTGCGAATTGAGAAGTTCAATGGCACGAACTTCGGATTTTGGAAGATGCAAATAGAGGATTATCTTTACCAGAAGGATCTCTATTTACCTCTTGGAGGTAGAGCGAAGAAACCAGAGAAGATGTCCGATGAAGACTGGGAGGTCCTCGATCGGAAGACGCTCGGCACCATTAGATTGTCACTTGCATCCCAAGTGGCATTCAACATCAAAAACGAGAAGACGACGATGGAGTTGATGGCAACATTGTCGCGGATGTACGAGAAACCCTCAGCATCAAACAAGGTATTTCTCATGAAGAGGTTGTTTAATCTTCGTATGAAAAATGGCGGCAGCGTAGCAGAATACTTCAACGAGTTCAACGGACTCACGGCCCAGTTGGAGTCAGTGGAGATTAGTTTTGACGATGAGATTCGGGCATTGCTAATCCTCTCCGGACTGCCTGATAGCTGGGAGGGCCTGGTGATGGCGGTGAGCAACTCTTCGGCGACGGGGAAGTTGATCTTTGATGACGTTGTGGGAGTGCTTCTGAGTGAAGAAGCAAGAAGGAAATCTTCTGGAGCTACGGAGTCGTCTGGAAGTGCACTAAACATCTCTAACCGGGGAAGACAAAAGAAGGACGGTCGATTTCGAAGCGACTCGAAGTCGAGATCCAGCAGGTCTCGAACACCTCAGAACAAGGGAGCGAAGTGCTGGAATTGCGGGAAGATGGGGCACTTTAGGAGGGACTGCAAATCTCCTAAAGGGAAGCAAGGCGACCACACCGAAGGAGTCAGCAAGGATCTGGCAAATCTTGCTGAAAACGGTGACATGGATGCCCTCGTTCTATCTTTATCTACCGGTGACGAGTCTTGGGTGATAGACTCGGGCGCGTCTTTCCATGCTACATCCCAACGGAAGCTTCTTGGAGGATATGAGAAGGGAGACTTCGGCAAAGTCTACTTAGGGGATGGAGAGCCTTGCACCATACAAGGAAGGGGAAGCGCGGAAGTGAAGTTGATTTCTGGATCTTCACTTGAGCTTGAGGACGTACGGCACGTGCCTCAACTGTAGAGGAATCTGATTTCTGTTGGACAGTTGGCGAGCCAGGGGTACAAGACTATTTTCACAGCTGATCAGTGGAAGATATCCAGGGGTTCGTTGATGGTGGCTAGTGGCAAGAAGGTTGGGACACTTTATATCGCCAACGGCACGGAAAACTCTATTGGAGTTGCTGCAGCAGATGTGGACGCCAAGTTATGGCATTGCAGACTTGGGCACATGAGTTATCAGGGACTGGAGGTGATGCACCAGTTGGAAAAGCTGCAGGGTCTCAGGAGTGTTGAGATGGACTTCTGTGAGGATTGTATTCTCGGAAAGCAGAAGCGTGTTTCATTCAACAAAGAAGGTAAACCTCGGAAGCAAGAAAAGCTAGATCTCGTGCACACGGATGTGTGGGGGCCTGCACCGGTTTCTTCCATTGGTGAATCTCAGTACTATGTTACTTTTATTGATGATGCTACCAGGAAGCTTTGGGTGTTCTTCTTGAAGCACAAGTCAGAGGTATTTGGGGTCTTCAGGAGATGGCAGGCAATGGTAGAACTCGAGACAGGAAGGAGGTTAAAATGCCTGAGATCAGACAACGGTGGTGAGTATTGTAGCAGAGAGTTTGAGGACTACTGTGCAGAGGCTGGGATCGTCAGGCAGAGGGGACACCACAACAAAATGGAGTTGCTGAAAGGATGAACAGAACAATTAATGAGCGTGCCAGGAGTATGAGGATACATGCTAGATTGCCACAGCAGTTTTGGGCAGAAGCAGTTAACACTGCTGCCTACTTGATCAACAGAGGGCCATCAAAGAAACTTGAATTTGGAATTCCTGAGGAAGCATGGACAGCGAAGAAGATTGATTTGGCGCACTTACGAGTATTCGGTTGTATCAGTTATGTCCATGTTGATTCCAATCAAAGAAGCAAATTAGACGCCAAATCAAAGAAGTGCATTTTCGTTGGATACGGAGGTCAACAGTTTGGGTATCGTTTTTGGGATCTCGAACACAGGAAGATCATTCGTAGTAATGATGTGGTATTTAATGAGAAAATGCAGCAGAGCACTGAATCAGATGCAAAACCTGTTGAGCCGTGTTTGTGGATCCTGAAGAGGAGTCTACAAATTCTGGTCAGAATACTGAGTCAGAGCAAGAACCTGAAGTATTGGCACCCTCTCCACAACTAAGAAGGTCCACTCGTAGTACTCATGGGAAGCCTCCTCAAAGGTATGATGGGACTCTTAGTTATTTGCTGCTCACAGATAATGGCGAACCTGAATGCTTCACGGAGGCATTGGAGGTTGATACCAGGAAGGAGTGGGAGTTGGCCATGGATGATGAGATGGAGTCATTGGAGCAGAATCAAACGTGAGATTTGGTGGATCTGCCCAAGGGGAAGAAAGCACTGTCAAACAAATGGGTTTACAGGCTGAAGGAAGAGCAGAATGGGAAGAAACGGTACAAGGCCAGGCTGGTTGTAAAAGGATTTCAGCAGAGAGCAGGTATCGACTTCACGGAGATCTTTTCTCCTGTAGTCAAGATGAGTTCTATTCGGGCGGTGCTGAGCATGGTGGCAGTAGAGAATCTTCACTTAGAGCAGCTTGATGTGAAGACAGCTTTTCTTCACGGAGATCTCGATGAGGAGATATATATGCAGCAGCCGGAGGGATACATTGCAGCTGGCACGGGTGACTTGGTTTGCAAATTGAAGAAAAGCCTCTATGGTTTGAAACAGGCGCCCAGGCAATGGTATCTCAAGTTCGATAGTTACATGCTTGAGATAGGATACAGGAGATGTCAGGAGGATCATTGTTGCTACTTTCGGAACTTCGGTACATCTTATATTATCTTGCTATTATATGTTGATGACATGTTAGTTGCAGGAGCTAGCATGCATGAGATTGCAAAATTGAAGCTGAAGCTGTCAAGAAAATTTGCAATGAAGGATCTAGGAGCAGCGAAACAGATCCTTGGGATGCGGATCAGCAGAGATAGGTCTAAACATATCCTCAGACTATCTCAGGCGGAGTACATCAGCCGAGTACTCAAGAGATTCTGTATGGAGGGTGCCAAACCTGTTGGCACACCACTAGGTGCCCACTTAAAGCTTTCAAAAGGACAAAGTCCGAAGACGCGGGTGGAGGAGCTCAATATGTCAAAAATCCCGTATGCATCGGCGGTGGGAAGCTTGATGTACGCTATGGTCTGTACGAGACCTGACATTGCTCAAGCAGTGGGAGTTGTGAGTCGCTTTATGAGCTGCCCAGGCTTGGAGCATTGGCGTGCGGTCAAATGGATACTGAGGTATCTGAGAGGCACGGAGCACATGTCATTGTGCTATGGAGGTTTCGAGATCCGGTTACAGGGCTTTGTGGACTCAGACATGGCAGGGGACTTGGACGGCAGGAGGAGCACGACAGGGTACTTGTTCACCTTGGGCAGTGGAGCCGTCAGTTGGATTTCCAGGTTGCAACCAGTTGTTGCATTGTCGACTACGGAGGCGGAGTATGTGGTAGCCACAGAGGCGTGCAAGGAACTAATATGGCTTCAGGGCTTGATGAAGGAGCTTGGGAAGGAGCAGAAGGATTGCATGTTATATTCAGATAGTCAAAGTGCAATTCATCTGGCAAAGAATTCAGCTTTCCATTCAAGGACGAAGCATATTGACATACGGTACCACTTTGTGAGGTCATTGCTCGAGCAGGGACTCGTCAAGTTGGAGAAGATTCATACAAGTCAGAATCCTGCAGATATGTTGACGAAGGTCGTCACGGTGGAGAAGCTGAGGAGTTGTTCAGCTTCTGCTGGTCTTCATGCTTGAAGACGTTGAGGAGGCATCGTACCTATCTCACTAGGATGATTCAGTTTCAGTGGGAGCACAGAGGAGAGCCAAGTAACAAGAGGATATACCCAAGGTCTCCAAGTGGGAGATTGTTGGGGTATGTGGAGACCATTGGTGATGAAGAGAATTGAAGGAGAATCAATTCTGCATAATTCTGTCTGGCGGACTGTCGGAGTCGACTCGAGCTACAGTCGAGTCGACTCGGGAACAGTCGAGTCGACTCGGGAACAGTCGAGTCGACCCGGGAGGAGAAAGGCCAGAAGACCGAGAAAACCATGTTTCTGTCTCGACTGTCAGAGTCGACTCGAGCTACAGTCGAGTCGACTCGAAGCATCGTCGAGTCGACTCGACTGTAATCGTCGAGTCGACTCGAGCTACAGTCGAGTCGACCCTAGATCGTGCCAGTTTTGTCCAGACGTGCCAGAGTCGACTCGAACCACAGCCGAGTCGACTCGGGCTCGCGAAAAATCGTACGGACGATTTTCTTTTGGTGTTTTTGGTGGCGTTTCGACGGCTATGATCATCTGAAGGTCTTGAGACTATATATAGGACTCATGAGAGCCCTAGGAGGAGAGATATTCAAGGATATTTTGAGAGAGACTCTTGTTTTGTGCGGCTAGGGTTCTAGAGAAGAAGAGGATTGGGATCCTACTTCTTATGTAAAGGGAATTCTGTGTGAATCTCTTGTTGAGCGATCGCGTGTGATCGTTCGGGTGTGTGCTATCTCTATAATCTGCTCATCCTAATTGAGATTTGGAGCGGTGGAGGACGTAGGCTACTTGTAGCCGAACCTCGTTACATCTTTGTGTTTGCTTTGCTATTTTCTTCCTATTTCTTCTTTTTGGTTTGATAATCCGCTGCGGTGCTCAAGTGTTTTACCCTATTGATATCACGGGGTAATCTTTTGCCCTTCGTAGCGGAAGCGAAGCGGTGATCCTTGAGTCCGGTGTCGAGGGAGCGAGAGAGTGCTTATCCGTTTGCTTCTCTCTTTGCTTGTCCGACGTTGGTGGTTGTACCGGTGTGAGTGGGTTCCGGTGCGGGTCGCTGCCAACACATGCCATGCTGTGTATACGACCTGATATAGCACTTGCAGTGAGTGTCACTAGCAGATATTAGTCAAATCCAGGCGAGGAGCACTGGACTGCTGTGAAGAACATTCTTAAGTACTTAAGAAGAACTAAAGATTTGTTCTTGGTCTTTGGAGGAGCATCAAAATTAAAGGTAGAAGGATACATGGATTCAGACTTCATGACAGATGTCGATGATAGAAAGTCTACGTCCGGATATGTGTTCTTGTGCAATGGTGGTACGGTGAATTGGAAGAGTTCTAAACAACCGATCATTGCTGACTCTACTATGGAAGCTGAATACATCGCCGCATCTGAAGCTGCTAAGGAAGGCTTTTGGTACAAGAAATTCATTGCAGAATTGGATGTGATGACATTAGATGCCATAACACTCTACTGCGATAATAATGGCGCCATAGCTCTTGCTAAGGAACCAAGGTCTCATCAGAAGTCGAAGCACATAGAGAGGCGCTATCACCTCATACGCGAATACATTGAGAAGAAATATGTTGAGATGCAGAGAGTAGACTCCATGGATAACGTGGCGGACCCGTTCACTAAGCAGCTCAGTCAGCAGAAGACTGATGCCCACCTTGAGAAGATGGGGCTTAAATATATGACTGATTGGCTTTAGTGCAAGTGGGAGATTGTTAGATATATGCCCTAGAAGCCAATAAGGCTGACACATTATTAATTCTGGAACATAATTTTGTACTTGACTATTTATTATTGAATAAATAAAAGAAATCTTTTTCATTCATATTGTTTATGTGTCTATAAATCGTCCAAGAAATTAATAACATGATGATGCATATTCTCAAGAGTTGAGAATTTGAGCTATGTATCATTGGTGATTAATTTCTAAATGCTCCTGATCGATGGATCATCACGAGGACGGTGATCGATCCGATGAGATCAGTGCACACATCACTTTCATTACGGATGGACGAGACTTGAGTCCACAATATAGGGACACTGAAGTGATAGTGCAGGTGCTTGTTAGAGAACAAGGGTACTGAGCGTGACCAAGACAAGAAGTTACTTGGATGTCTATCCACTCGTCAGTGACGCTTGATGTTGCAGTAGTGTGACTGGTTCTTTGACCTGCGATGCTTCGGCTGCTCATAGTGAGGTTATTGTAGTTTGACTGCACACATACATGGTCTCTAGCCATATGGGTCCATGTAGTGTAGATTGGCTGCAGTAGGTTTACTGTAGGAGTAGGTGATGATTTCGAAAAATTGCTCTCGCAAGTGCAGGAGAATCGCACAAGTAATATAACTCGGGAGTCCGAGGTCGATTCCTCAGGGAACGATCAAAAGATTATTAGCGTAATTTTTAGATGTAATTTTCAGTTGATTTTCAAAAGTTAAAAGTAGAGGATTAATAGATAATTAAACAAAGTTCAAGAATATAGAGAAGGCTAGGGATCCGAAATCCTCCTTGACAATATTACTTTCAATAAATAAACTCGGCAATTCTTGATTAAAGATTAATATGATAGAGTAGTTCTAATCATGGAGTATACAATCTGAAAACATGAATTTAACATCTAAGTATTTATCATGCCGGTTACGTCTACGACAAATCAAACATCGAAACAATCCATGCATCAATATATATATAAACCATAAAAGATCTATCTAATAAATAAATATTCAAGAATTCAAAACATTCCAATGGATATAAAACAATTAGAATAAAAGTTTAGAGTATACTTGATGAAAGCAACATGACAAGGATTCATCCATCACCCTTTGCCAACGGAATTAGCAAACCATTACAAACATCAACATCCCTCCCTTTCTCACTCTCTATTTTTTTCTTCTTTTTATTTTCGGAAACAGGGCATCCCATGTTACCCTTTCTCTTCTTCTTTCTTGTTTTCTTCCACTGCAGCAGCCCGGCGCCTCTGTTTTTCTGAATGAGGGATCCCCCATTTTTTTGTGGGAATGAAGCTGTGGAATGATTGATTAAAACCCCATTTGATTTTGATGAGCTCAAAGCATTTGAGTATATCTTTTGATTACTAATGAATTCAATTGAGTGTTTCAGTGAAAATCCTGTCTAAGTGTCTCTAGACTTGGTTCTAGTATTTTGGATAAGCTAAGAAGTCAGCCTGAACCAAAGTCTGAGATGCGAGTCGACTCCCGAGTATCACGAGTCGACTCCAAGCGTATCAAGTTCACTGGCACGAGCTCGAGTCGACTCCAGGGTAGTAAGAGTCGACTCCAAGAGGAACACACAGAAAAAGTCAGAGAGCAGTTTTCGGGTCTGAGATTCGAGTCGACTCCAGTGGAACGCGAGTCGACTCCAATGGTTGGCAAGTCGACTCCAAAGAAAGTGAGAGTCGACTCTCAGAGGAACACAAAGAAAAAGTCAGAGAGCATTTTTGGACACTCTGAGATTCGAGTCGACTCCCGCAACACGCGAGTCGACTCCGAGACTCCTTGACCACAACAAACAGAAGACCAGTTTACTGCCTCTGAGATTCGAGTCGACTCCCAGACAGCTCGAGTCGACTCCAAGACAGCTTCACATCAAAAGGCAGAAGACCAAGTTTCGGAAACTGAGAGCCGAGTCGACTCCGAGGAAGTTCGAGTCGACTCCAAGACTGGACGAGCCAAAAAGACAGAAGATCGGGAGTTCGGGCTCTGAGATTCGAGTCGACTCCCAGGACAGTCGAGTCGACTCGTGTGGACCAAATTCAAAATGGATCCACGGACTTTAGTGGATGAGCCGACTCCGAAAATGCCAGGTCAGCTCCAGAAGTTGGCGAGTCGACTCCGGGTCAAGACGAGTCGACTCCCAGTCGTGAAGGCAACTTTAATTCAAATTTGGAACAGTTGCCGAGTCAACTCCGGAAAGAGTATGAGTCGACTCCCGCTACAGTCGAGTCGACTCCTGATCGCACGAGTCGACTCCAACCCACCAACGGACACATTGTCAGGCTGCGCAGAGTATGCAGAACGGGCAGAAAAAGCACTCTAACGGCTAGTTTCCGTGGGGGTTGGTTTAAATAGCCACAGAGGACTGTAGCAAGGCAGAGAACACTCATTCCACTCCAACTAATCAAGCATTCAAGCTCTGCAACGTGTTCTTCAACGAAAAAGAGGAAGATCTGCATTTACTGCATCCACCTACATCTTCCCAGCAATTAAAGCCTCCTCCTCCTGCATTCAAGTCGACTACTCATTCAAGAGGAGACCAAAGTTCAAGAAGCCATTCCTCTTCTCCAACCTAAAAGCGTTTGAGGGCTTCTTAACTTCATTTATTGATTACATTGTTTTTTATCTGCTTTTGAGAAGCTGTATTTTTCTGTTTCTTCTTTTCATCTACACATTGTATTTGCTTGGTTCAATCGGGGGATTGAATCAAGGGATTGAGGTTGGTTGGTGAGCCGAGTGTAAAACCAACGTGTGTAAGGGTTCGATTGTGATCCCGGGAAAACAATCGGGGAGGTTCTAGTCGGTGAGCCTGGGAAAAACCGACCGAGTTCGTTGTGAGCTCGTAAAACAACAAGTTTGGTTGTGAGCTTGGAAAACAACCGGCTGTAATCCAAGAGGGTTATAGTGAATTCCCAAGTGAGACTTGGGGAGTGGACGTAGGAGCAAGGGTTAGCTCCGAACCACTATAAAACTTGGTGTTTGTGATTGCTTGTCTCTATTCTTCTTCCTCTCATATCACTCACAGCACATTAGTAATTAATTAAATAACTTGCAATAGTTTTTAATTAGTCATCCATAACGATTTAAATTACTCAAATCATTTAAAACCCAATTCACCCCCCCCTCTTGGGTTGTCTATCTGGGCAACAAGTGGTATCAGAGCCTAAACTCTTCCACCCAAGAGTTAAAAGATCAAAATGACAACCCCATTTGGATCTTCCCACATTGAGGGTCAGTCCACCCAAAGACCCCCTTTCTTTAATGGATCCGACTACTCATACTGGAAGGCTAGGATGAGAATATTCATCCAAGCCCAAGACTATGAGATGTGGACCATTGTAGTAAATGGGCCTATACATCCCATCCACATATGTAGAGGGTATCACGGTACCCAAATTAGAAAAGGATTGGGATGAACATGACATGAGAAAGGCACAACTAAATTCTAAAGCTATGAATGTGTTTTACTGTGCCTTAGACAGAAATGAATTCAATAGGGTCTCTACTTGCAACTCTGCAAAAGAGATCTGGGATAGACTTGAAGTGACCCATGAGGGCACAAATCAAGTTAAAGAATCCAAAATTAATATATTGGTTCATAAGTATGAACTATTTAAAATGGATTCTAATGAGACAATCACTAGCATGTTCACTAGGTTTACTGACATTGTCAATGGCCTAAAAAGCCTTGGCAAGAGCTATACTAACAGTGATCTTGTCAGAAAAATACTTCGCTGTCTACCAAGGTCATGGGAAGCCAAGGTGACGGCAATCCAAGAAGCTAAAGACTTGAACAAGCTTCCACTTGAAGAGCTCCTTGGATCCCTAATGACTCACGAGCTAACCATGAAGCAACACAGCGAAGAAGAGTCCTCCCATAAGAAAAAGGTAATAGCTCTCAAATCTACTTCATCTAACAAGGACTTGTCTTGCAGTAGCAGCAGTGACGAAGAAGAGAATGAGGAAGATGATGGTGAGGCTCTTCTTGTGCGCAAGTTCAAGAGATTCATCAACCACAAGAAGTCCTATCATCAAAGGAGAGGCCCCTCAAATTCCTACCGCAAGGACAAAGGTAAGGAAAGGAAAAATGAGGGGATTGGGTGTTACGAGTGCAAGAAGCCAGGACACATCAGAGCTGAGTGCCCCTTACTAAAGAAGGGGCAGCAAGTACAAGAAGAAGAAGGCCCTTGTCACCACCCTATCGGACTCCGACACATCATCTTCATCATCGGATGAAGAACAAGAAGAGAAGGCCAATTTCTGCTTCATGGCCAATGAAAATGAGGTAACTTCCGAAACGCATCTTGATTTTACTTTTGATGAACTTTATGATGCTTTTAATGAATTAATGATAGAATATAAGGCCAATAAATCTTAAGAATAAAGAACTAAAAATAGCTAATCAATCATACCTACATAAATACGATAAATTAGTTAAGGATAAGGATTTAATCACCAAAGAAAATATGGAACTTAAGACAAGCAACCAACTTTTAACTCAAAAGACTAATACCTTAACTAAAGATAATGAAAAACTAACTAAGGAATTTTCAGAACTTAAAAAACATAAACAAATCTTAAATAAGGATCTCACAAAAGATCTTAATGATCTAAAAGCAGAAAATCAAACACTAACTAAAGAACTTAACAAATACAAACCCTTAGTTGAAAAATTTACATATAGCTCTAAAAAGTTAAATATGATACTCAATAGTCAACGAGCAGTATTTAATAAAGCGGGTTTAGGTTATAAGCCAAGAAATAAACAAAAACTTCTTAGTAACTTCTTTGTTAAAGCTGGGAAAACTAAGACTAAGAAAATAACCTGCTTTTGTTGTGGAACTATAGGTCATAAAGCAAATGTGTGTAATTTTAGGAAAGGTAAATCAAGAAGGAAAATTAAAAGGGTATGGGTTCGAAAAGGAACCAACTTGACTAACCATGAAGGACCCAAGAAAACTTGGGTACCTAAGTTGACATGATTTGCTTGTGTAGGAGTGTCTTGCAGCCAAGGTCAACAAAAACTGCTGGTATTTGGATAGTGGCTGCTCAAGGCACATGACGGGTGATAAGGATCAATTTTTCACCCTTGAAGCTAAGAAGGGAGGTGCTGTGACTTTTGGAGACAACAACCAAGGTCACATCATTGGTATTGGTAAAGTTCAAATCACCCCTTCTACTTATATTGATAATGTTAGATATGTTGATGGTCTTAAGCATAACTTATTAAGCATTAGTCAATTATGTGATAAAGGGTATGATGTTATGTTTAAACCATCACTATGCATTATAACAAACCCTAATGATAATAGTTTAGTTTTTAAAGGAATTAGACGAGGAAATGTATATGTTGTAGACCTAGAAGATCTTGCAAAACATAACCAATGTTTAGTTGTTAATGAAACTAAAGAAAATGATGCTAGTTGGTTATGGCACCGTAAGTTAGGTCATGCAAGCATGGACACAATAACTAAACTAGTTAAAAGAGACTCCGTGATAGGGTTGCCAAAATTAAAATTTGAAAAGAACAAAATATGTGAAGCATGTCAATTTGGCAAACAATCTAGGAACTTATTTAAATCCATAAAATGTGTCTCTACTTCTAGACCTCTAGAATTATTACACATGGACCTATTCGGTCCAACTAGAACAACAAGCCTAGGTGGAAATAAATATGGTCTAGTTATTGTAGATGATTACTCTAGGTACACATGGGTCATGTTCCTAGCGCATAAGGATCAAGCATTCTCTGTTTTTAAGAAGTTCCATAAGGAAGTAACAAATGCTAGAGAGTCCTCAGTCATAGCCATTAGAAGTGACCATGGAACTGAATTCGAAAATCAGTCATTTGATGAATTTTGTAGTAAGAAGGGGATAATCCATAATTTCTCTGCACCTAGGACACCACAACAAAATGGAGTTGTGGAACGGAAGAATAGAACACTAGAGGAAATGGCTAGAACTATGTTATGTGAAAGTAACCTCCCTAAGTACTTTTGGGGAGAAGCCATTAATACCTCTTGTCACATATTAAATAGAATTCTATTAAGACCCATCATAAAGAAAACACCATATGAACTGTGGAAAAACAGAAAACCAAAAGTTAATTACTTTCATGTTTTTGGATGTAGGTGTTTTGTTCATAATAATGGGAAAGACAATCTAGGTAAATTTGACTCTAAATCTGATGAGGGAATATTCTTAGGTTACTCTACAACTAGTAAAGCCTATAGAGTCTTTAATAAAAGAACCTTAGTGATAGAAGAATCTATACATGTTGTATTTGATGATTCTAGTGACATCTCCTCTAGTAAGAAAGTTAATTTTGATGATGATGTTGAAATTCTTGAAGAAAAGATAGATGAGATGGGATTACAGGATGATAATCAAAAATTGATTGAAGGAGCATCATCAAGCCAAGAGGCTATTGTGGATCATGGGCTAACTAAAGCTTGGAGGTATGCTCACGGGCATCCTAAGAACTAATTCTAGATGATCCATCTCAACCGGTTAGGACTAGAGCATCCCTTAGGAATTTGAATAACCATCTAGCTTTTGTCTCACACCTTGAGCCCAAACATATAGAAGAAGCCGAAAGTGATGTAAATTGGATGAATGCAATGCAAGAAGAATTAAACCAATTTACTAGAAACAAAGTATGGGAATCTAGTAGAGAGACCTTCTGAATATCCAATTATTGGTACTAAATGGATTTATAAAAATAAACTTGATGAAAATGGAATTGTTATAAGGAATAAGGCTAGACTAGTAGCAAAGGGTTATAATCAAGAAGAAGGTATAGATTTTGATGAAACCTTTGCTCCTGTAGCTAGACTTGAGGCTATTAGACTATTATTAGCATATGCATGCTCTAAGGACTTCAAACTTTTTCAAATGGATGTAAAAAGTGCATTTTAAATGGGTATATTAATGAGGAGGTATATGTAGAACAACCTCCTGGTTTTGAAAATCATCAATACCCTAATCATGTATATAAACTGAACAAAGCACTTTATGGTTTAAAACAAGCACCTAGAGCATGGTATGAGAGACTTAGCAAATTCCTATTAGAACATGAATTCTCTAGGGGAAATGTAGATACAACCCTATTTCTGAAAAAGCAAAACAAAGATATGTTATTAGTACAGATTTATGTTGATGATATCATTTTCGGTGCTACTAACAATCGCCTCTGCGAAGAATTTGCTGATTTGATGCAGAGTGAGTTTGAGATGAGCATGATGGGAGAGCTGAACTACTTCCTCGGGCTTCAAATCAAACAGTCTAAAGGAGGCATCTTCATCAATCAAGCCAAGTATATCAAGGAGATGCTCAAGAAGTTTGATATAGGAGGAAAACAAGTCAATCAGCACCCCCATGAGCTCATCATGCAAATTAGATCAAGATGAATCAGGTAAATCTGTAGATCAAAAACTTTATAGAGGTATGATAGGATCCTTATTGTATCTTACTGCAAGTAGACCTGATATTATGTTTAGTGTTTGCATGTGTGCTAGATATCAGGCTAATCCTAAAGAATCACATCTAGTTGCGGTTAAGAGAATTTTTAAATATTTAATAGGAACTAAGAATATAGGGTTATGGTACTCTAAAGAATCTAGCCTAAACTTAATAGGATACACAGATTCAGACTTCGCTGGATGTAAGCTTGATAGAAAAAGTACCAGCGGGTCGTGTCAATTTCTAGGAGAAAACCTTATCTCATGGTTTAGCAAGAAACAAAACTCGGTTGCATTATCTACTGCTGAAGCTGAATATGTTGCAGCCGGGAGTTGTTGTGCTCAAATCTTGTGGATTAAACAACAATTAGAAGATTATGGCATTAAACAAGATAAAATTCCCATTAACTGTGATAATACAAGTGCCATTAATCTAACTAAAAATCCAATTCAGTACTCAAGAACTAAACACATTGAGATAAGACATCACTTCATAAGAGATCATGTATTGAATGGTGATGTGACACTCCAATTTGTTGTACTGATAATCAATTAGCAGACATTTTTACAAAACCCCTAAGTGAAGAGAGGTTTAGTGTGCTTAGAAGGGGATTAGGAGTGATTGATCCATCCTAGTGGTAGTTTCCACTAGATTCATTGATTTTGTGATTAGATTGTGGTTAAATTGGAGTTTCTTTTCAAAGATCATCAAATCAGATCGAAATTTAGTGATTTTCCCTCATTTGGCACGATAATAGCATGATTTTTAGGTGCGTGCCAAGGTTAGAGACGACTCGAGTAAGTTTCAGAGTCGGCTCCTAAGGGGGAGTCGACCCGCGCATTTGCGGGAGTCGACTCGCAAAGATGGCAGCAGAGGGGGAGTCGACTCGCACATAGTCGGGAGTCGACTCGAGGTTTACAGGCGCATAAGGAGAGTCGACTCGCGCATATTCTGGAGTCGACTCGAGGTCGAGTCGACTCGCGACTCAGTGGAGTCGACTCGCAGTCGGGATCCAATTTTTAACCCTAGATTTGTCGTTTCGAAAACACTTTTCTCTCAAGCCGCCACTATTCAAAAAGCCCTAGAGCCGACTCCTAGGTCGTCCCCGATCGTCTCCAACCCCTTTTCCGTCGATTTTTTCACCGGTTCTTAGGGTTTTCGTCCCTTCCTAGGTCGTCTCCGGTCCGTCCCAAGCTTCCTCCGTCGACCTCTCACCGTTCTTTAGTTTTTCATCCCGTCTAGGTCAAAATGCCGCGTAAGACCGTAGTTAGGAAGAGGTCCCGACCCGAGGCCGGTCCCGAGCGGCGCTCCAAGGCGCGGCACGATCCAGCGAGGCAACCACCTCCAGCTCGTTCCCCGCCTAGGGCGGTTCCCGCGAGGCCATTGGCCGGGAAGGCCGTCACCACCGGGAGATATGTCAGTTTCGACTATCTCTCCCGGGAAGGGTTCACCATAGGTGATAGGCTTAGAGCCCAGGGCCTAGAGTACTTCCTCACTTTAGATCTCCCCACATATCCAGGGCTTGTTAGAGAGTTCTATGGTACCGTCCATCGGGGAGATGGAGGTATCGAGGGCACAGTAGCCGGTGTCCCTCTGTTCATCACGGAGGATCTCATTGCACACATCCTCCATCTTCCACTAGTAGGGGTGGCTCCCACACACCCCGAGGACCGGGTTGAGGCCCTTACGGCCGTTCTAGGGCATCCACCCCAGTCACCCATAGACGAGGTATCCGCTAGCTCACTACCGATTGAGATGCGGATCCTCTTGAGTATTTTGTCTAGGTCCATCTTCCCTAAGACAGGGAGATTTGATTTTGTAAATGAAAGAGACCTAGCTCTTATGTTTTACATTCTTCAGGACACCCCAATCAACTTCCCTAAACTCATCTATAGGTATATGTGTGAGCCCCTAGATAGACCTAGGCTCACCCTACCCTACGGCATGGTCTTCACATTATTGTTTAGGGAGTACGAGATTCCTATCCCTGACGGGGAACCCTCTCGCACATTGCGATGGACTGATCGCATGTGTACGGAGACCCTGCACAGGATGGGGTTTCGGAAGAGAGAGGGGATCTGGGTTAGGAAGTCGTCCCTCACCTCACAGACCACCAGACCTTTCCCCAGTCCTGAGCCCGATTCAGACTACCCAGACCTTCCAGACCATCCAGACCTTCCATCCACTCCTCCTGCTCCTACCACCTCCGCCGGACCCTCCTCCTCAGCTCCACCCACTCAGCCTATGGAGGTCCGGATCTCGTCTGAGCAGCTCCGGGAGCTGCGGCAGGAGATAGTCCGAGATCTGCTCCAGGAGCTCCGAGGTTCGGTGCCTGCTCCCACTCCTGCACCCGTATCTTCTCAGTTGGTCCCTTCCTTGACAGCCGTGACTGACATGACGGCTCATGTACGGGAAGAGATCTACAATGTCCGGAGTTTGGTCCAGGGTCAGTCCTCCAGTATGAGTGAGGTCACGGGCATCACTCGGAAGATGCGCGATGACATCCGGAAGGACATGAGCACCACCACCCAGGGGGCCGAGCGCTTGTCGAATGTGCTCATCGACAAGTTGGACGCACTTCAGACGTCGGTGACTGCGCTTCAGACGTCGGTGACTGAGCTCTCCACTACACATAGCAGAGCCACTACGTCCATTATCACTTAGCTCGGGCATGTTACAGATGCAGTCACCCTCCTCATGGAGCAGAGCAGACTGAGAGGGGGAGCCACATCCTCGAGAGGAGGAGCTACATCCTCGAGAGGAGGAGCCACCTCCTCGAGAGGAGGAGCCACCTCCTCGAGAGGAGGAGCTTCATCCTCGAGGAGACCATAGATGTTCTTTTTGATTTGTTTTGTATTGCTTTACTTTGCTTATTGTATTCTCACATGTACTGACATACAAATTAATACAATGAGTAGCCGCATTTTTCTTCAATTCTGTGCCATTTGATGATTGATTGGTTGTGCCATTGATTGTGTGTGATTACCTCCTTTTTGATATGATGACAAAAAGGGGGAGAAATATGTATAAAATATGTAAAAGGGGAGAAATATGTATAAAATTTGTAAAAGGATTCAATGGAAATCAATAAAAAGATAAACTCTTAAAACACACAAATTTGTTCTAAGTGGATTCGGTACCTCGAGGCTCATTATCTCTCTTTTGGGGCTCCTAATGGAGTAATCTCCAGAATCTATTCAAGGGATATTCGGAGATTAGCTGAATCCTACTCAAGAACAAATTGACAGATTTTCTCTCTAAAAACAAAAAATTCAGTTCAAAAACTTCAAAGCATTAAAAGGAAATTCAGAGAATCAAAACATAGTAGAATGCATATGTTGAGGGGGAGAATCTGAATTTTAATCAAGCTAAATCATTAATGACATATAAGCCAAACAATTGATTGCATAATATGAAGGCTTATATAATTCCAAATGAAAGGGGGAGCTTTAACTCCGAAATTTATTGTTTCACTCCTTTCAAACTTGGATAAATTAAATTACCAGACATTTGAATTCATTTATGGATTTTATTTCATTGTTTATTGCGCAATTCACTTTACATATACTCAATGTTTTGTCATCATCAAAAAGGGGGAGATTGTGGAATGATTGATTAAAACCCCATTTGATTTTGATGAGCTCAAAACATTTGAGTATATCTTTTGATTACTAATGAATTCAATTGAGTGTTTCAGTGAAAATCCTGTCTAAGTGTCTCTAGACTTGGTTCATAGTATTTTGGATAAGCTAAGAAGTCAGCTTGAACCAAAGTCTGAGACGCGAGTCGACTCCAAGCGTATCAAGTTCACTGGCACGAGCTCGAGTCGACTCCAGGGTAGTAAGAGTCGACTCCAAGAGGAACACACAGGAAAAGTCAGAGAGCAGTTTTCGGGTCTGAGATTCGAGTCGACTCCAGTGGAACGCGAGTCGACTCCAATGGTTGGCAAGTCGACTCCAAAGAAAGCATGAGTTGACTCTCAGCGGAACACAAAGAAAAAGTCAGAGAGCATTTTTGGGACTCTGAGATTCGAGTCGACTCCCGCAGTACGCGAGTCGACTCCGAGACTCCGCGATCATCAACAGACAGAAGATCAAGTTACTGCCTCTGAGATCCGAGTCGACTCCCAGACAGCTCGAGTCGACTCCAAGACAGCTTCACATCAAAAGGCAGAAGACCAAGTTTCGGAAACTGAGAGCCGAGTCGACTCCGAGGAAATTCGAGTCGACTCCAAGACTGGACGAGCCAAAAAGACAGAGGATCGGGAGTTCGGGCTCTGAGATTCGAGTCGACTCCCAGGACAGTCGAGTCGACTCGAGTGGACAAAATTCAAAATTGGATCCACGGACTTCAGTGGATGAGCCGACTCCAAAATTGCCAAGTCAGCTCCAGAAGTTGGCGAGTCGACTCCGGGTCAAGACGAGTCGACTCCCAGTCGTGAAGGCAACTTTAATTCAAATTTGGAACAGTTGCCGAGTCGACTCCGGAAGAGTATGAGTCGACTCCCGCTACAGTCGAGTCGACTCCTGATCGCACGAGTCGACTCCAACCCACCAACGGACACATTGTCAGGCTGTGCAGAGTGTGCAGAACGGGCAGAAAAAGCACTCTAACGGCTAGTTTCCGTGGGGGTTGGTTTAAATAGCCACAGAGGACTGTAGCAAGGCAGAGAACACTCATTCCACTCCAACTAATCAAGCATTCAAGCTCTGCAACGTGTTCTTCAACGAAAAAGAGGAAGATCTGCATTTACTGCATCCACCTACATCTTCCCAGCAATTAAAGCCTCCTCCTCCTGCATTCAAGTCGACTACTCATTCAAGAGGAGACCAGAAGTTTAAGAAGCCATTCCTCTTCTCCAACCTAAAAGCGTTTGAGGCTTCTTAACTTCATTTATTGTTCATATTGCCTTTTATCTGCTTTTGAGAAGCTGTATTTTTCTGTTTCTTCTTTTCATCTACACATTGTATTTGCTTGGTTCAATCGGGGGATTGAATCAAGGGGATTGAGGTTGGTTGGTGAGCCGAGTGTAAAACCAACGTGTGTAAGGGTTCGATTGTGATCCCGGGAAAACAATCGGGGAGGTTCTAGTCGGTGAGCCTGGGAAAACCGACCGAGTTCGTTGTGAGCTCGTAAAACAACAAGTTTGGTTGTGAGCTTGGAAAACAACCGGCTGTAATCCAAGGGGGTTATAGTGAATTCCCAAGTGAGACTTGGGGAGTGGACGTAGGAGCAAGGGTTAGCTCCGAACCACTATAAAACTTTGTGTTTGTGATTGCTTGTCTCTATTCTTCTTCCTCTCATAACACTCACAGCACTTAGTAATTAATTAAATAACTTGCAATAGTTTTTAATTAATCATCCATAACGATTTAAATTATCTAAATCATTTTAAAACCCAATTCACCCCCCCCTCTTGGGTTGTCTATCTGGGCAACAGAAGCCCCCCACCTCCCAGCCGACCCCTCCCCTGTTTTATACAATGAAAACCTCCCACAAAAACAAGATTTCCTCACAAATTAAAACCAAAATTTCCAAACTAAAGATGCTGGAATTTCGCTGGGAGGAGGAGGTCGTCCGGGATGCCCATCTCGGCTGGCTGCGGGATGCCCAGTCGCGGGTTCTATGATTCTCGGACGCGGGTGCTGCTGTGACGCCGGGAGAGTGCTTGTGGACGGCTGAAATCCGGGAAGTGAATCATGGAAGCGTGGGATACGGGGTCGCATGCTGAAGAACAAAGATGAAGGAAGTTGGGAGGCGTGTGAAACAGGCGGAAGAAGGGGCGTTGATCGGGATGCTGGAGATGGAAATGGTTGCATCGCTGGAGGAGGCGGATTGAGCGGATGAAATGACTGGGACGCTCGGGCTCGGGCGGACGCTGTGGAGGAGCGCGATCTCTTCCGGACGGCCGCTGGGAAGATTCACGGGATGCTGGGACGAGTGAGCTGATCACGGTTGAGACGGGCGGACGAGTGCTGGGATGAGCTGACGAACGGGATCGTCCTGGCGAAGATGGAAAGACTCCGCATGGACGCTGTGGAGCGGGAAGCTTTGATGCGGGTGCTCCACGGACGCTTGGGAGGTGATTGCGGTCAAGACGGGAAGGGAGCTGATCACTGGTGCGGATGGAATCAGGATGCTAGGATTGGGTGCGGGAGATCAGATCACAGATCCTGGCTCACGGACGGCTGGAAGCTTGAGTTGCATTGCGGAATTTGGGGAGTCGCTTGGGTGCGCGGAAGAAGAGTCATAGACTCTGTTCTGCAGTTGGGAAGATGCATTCTTTTTAGATGAATTTATATAAAATAATGATAAAAATTATAATAAGTGCTAAGGATAATATTTAATCATGCAAATGTTAACACCTATTATTTATCATTATTTTGCTAGCATTAGGCTAATTTAATTGGTACTTAGATCGCACTTTTGTGCTCTCATCATACCCCCCAACTAGCTTATTGCTAGTCTCTAGCAATTCAGAGTAAACAATAACATGAGAGTACAAAAAGTGTTGGTCAATCCTTTGACTTTTTATTAAAGCTAAAGACATAAAACTAAGATATGTACCCACTTTTGTAGGGCATCACGACTGCACGTAGCACGTGCAACAAGCCGTTAAACCCCTAGGTTACCCTAGCGGACGAGTGTTGTCTCGTGAGGGTTTGTAGAGATGTTACCCACAAACATCATGAATGATATGACATGAGGTCCTAAATTTTAAGCTAATACTCATGTAACTAATATATATTTTTAACCATGGCAACTATCAAAGCAAGGAAAATATGAAAGTGTAGTGTGCATAAAAGAGGATGACTTTCTTAGAGCACTAATACCTCCACCACAACATAGCACTGCTTGAATTTTTAGGTGCACTACTCAAGTTCACAAATGTTTACTACAGTTTATTAGAGCCCGATCTATCAAATTTTCAGAATATCTCATGTTGTCTAAATTTATCAAAAATGGTTCGCATATAAAGAAGGAGCTATCAAGCCCAGCTAAACATCCAAAGTACACAGAGTTCCAAATTAATGGAGTCAAACCAGCCATTACCACTTGCCACTGGGTTCAGTCCAACCAACCTTATTCATGCTTATTTTTATTTGTAAACAAATATGACGATTACAATAGTCCAACCCCCTTAGGCTCTAGTAAGATCCATGTAGCGAGTTTTCGGCCAATGACTCCTGATCCAGTTGGCTCAAGGCATTAGGTGAAACACCCCTCGGGCTTAATTACTCGAACCAGACTACGCCACGAGGTCAGACTTGTCATCTTTTTTTTTTTTGCGATAAAAAGAGGAGGTAAACTGAACCATATAACGTGACTGCATCGTGACTATAGGTCAACCAAGGTCGGAACATAAGGCACTTAGGTGATCTAGCCAGGGTATTCAACCTCTATCTTTATATGAAAACCAAATCATGAACCTTATAGTACGGACAAGGATAATCGTACTTCTTTTACAGATACGGCTTAATAAAAATGCATTAAACAAATATGAACTCCTGAGGCCTTCCTATAATCATTAAGTACATGTGCGGGGATCTAATAATAGGTCTCTGATCAGTCATAATATGCATGTGTTCCTTGCCGTAATAGTTGCACAAACTCAATATGAAAATACATGTGCATTTGCTTAGAAAAGAAAGTAATAGAATAAATCAAATGCAAAAGCAAGGTTTTTTTTTTTTTTTTTTTTTGCAAAATATTTCCCTCCCCCCAACTTAAACATTGCATTGTCCTCAATGTAATAGATACAAGAAAACTATATATGAGAGACAGTAGAGAAAATAATATTGGAGAGAAGAGGAATACCTTGAGCTGTTGATATCTAGAAAATAAGACCTACAAAATAAGAAGAAAACTAGAAATAAAAGAAAAAAAATTAATTCTAACTAATATACAGATACCTTTGTCATCATGCTCAGTCGTAAGAAGGCTCCTCCAAGGAAAAAGAGTCCTCTTCATCTGCAAAATTCTCAAGAAAAGGTTTTAACCTATGTCCATTTACCTTAAAAATTCTACCATCCCGTGGATTCTCAATCTCAACCGCCCCATGTGGAAAAACAGTTTTTATAATGTAAGGACCTGTCCATCTCGATCGCAACTTACCAGAAAACAGATGTAAGCGGGAATCATATAAAAGAACCTTTTGCAAAGGTTCAAAAGATTTCTTTAAAATTGATTTATCATGTAAGATCTTCATTCGTTCTTTGCAAATTTTAGCATTGTCATAAGCATCTCTGCGAATCTCATTAAGCTCGTTCAATTGTAATTTTCTAGTTAGACCGGCAACTTGTAAATCAAAATTTAATTTTCTAATTGCCCAATACGATTTATGTTCTATTTCTACAGGCAGATGACACGCTTTTCCGTAGACTAGCCGGTAGGGAGACATGCCAAAAATGGTTTTGTATGCAGTCCGATAGGCCCATAATGCATATGATAGTTTCAAGGACCAATCTTTTCTTGATAGATTTACCGTTTTTTCTAAAATACGCTTGATCTCCCTATTGGCTAATTCTACTTGGCCACTAGTTTGCGGGTGATATGGGGTAGCAACTCTGTGGGTGACACCATACTTTTTCAATAAGGTCTCGAAAGGCTTATTACAAAAGTGTTTTCCACCGTCACTAATTATAACCTTAGGCATCCCAAATCGTGAAAAAATATTTTCTTTTAAAAACTTCAGGACAGGTTTGTGATCATTGGTCCTACAAGCAACAGCTTCTACCCATTTGGACACATAGTCGACACCGACTAAAATGTACTCATATCCAAAAGACGGTGGGAATGGGCCCATAAAATCGATGCCCCAACAA
This sequence comes from Phoenix dactylifera, assembly GCF_009389715.1. Taxonomy (NCBI): domain Eukaryota; kingdom Viridiplantae; phylum Streptophyta; class Magnoliopsida; order Arecales; family Arecaceae; genus Phoenix; species Phoenix dactylifera. Next base: position 252,144 of record NW_024067900.1, on the reverse strand, counting down.
TCGAAAATTTCGATAATAGTAATGGGTTGAAGAGGCATCATTTGCCTACGAGTTAGACTTCCAATACGTTGACATGGATCACATGTCCTGCAGAAGTCGTGGGTATCTTTGAACATAGTAGGCCAATAGAAACCACATTGCAAGACCTTTGCGGCGGTTTTCTTAGAAGCAAAGTGTCCACCACAAGCATCAGTGTGACAGAAAGAAAGTACGCTTTGTATATCATGATCCGGTATGCATCGTCTAAAAATTTAGTCATTGCAATATTTAAATAAATAGGGTTCGTCATAGTAATAATTCTTTACTTCGCGTAAGAAAATTTTTCTATCTGTTGACCCCCAATGTTCTGGCATCCGGCTTGTAACAAGAAAATTTGCAATATCTGCATACCATGGCATACTAGAAAGTGCAAACAACTGCTCTTCAGGGAATGAGTCCTTGATGGAAAACTGTGGCACTGAATCATGAAAAACTAGCCGTGATAAATGGTCAGCAACCACATTCTCTACTCCTTTTTTATCTTTGATGGTGGTGTCAAATTCTTGGAGTAGAAGAATCCATCGTATTAGGCGTGGTTTGGCCTCTTTCTTATCTAGCAAATATTTTAGTGCTGCATGGTCCGTGAAGATAACAATAGGAGCACCAAGGATATAAGAACGAAATTTGTCTAATGCAAATACTACTGCAAGCAATTCCTTTTCGGTAGTGGTGTAATTCATTTGAGCATCGTTTAAGGTTTTGCTTGCATAGTAAATGACGTATGGCTTATTATCCTTGCGTTGTCCTAGGACGGCTCCTATCGCATAGTCGCTAGCGTCGCACATGATCTCAAAAGGTAATGACCAATCAGGTGGTCGCACGATGGGTGCAGTGCTAAACATAGACTTCAACTTTTCGAATGCCTCCTCACAGGTTTCAGTCCAATTGAATGGTGTATCAAGGGACAGGAGGTTACATAATGGTCGAGCTATGACACTAAAGTCCTTGATGAACCTCCTATAAAATCCGGCGTGATCCAAAAATGATCGAACATCTCTAACCGTCTTGGGTGCAGGTAGCTTAGCAATTAAATCGATCTTAGCTCTATCTACTTCCATGCCCTTCGATGAAACAATATGTCCTATGACAATTCCCTTTGGTACCATGAAGTGGCATTTCTCCCAATTCAATATCAAATTCTTTTCTATACATCGAGCTAAGACTGCTTGTAAATGTGACAAGCAATCATCAAATGAGTCACCAAAAACGGAGAAGTCATCCATGAACACTTCCAAAAACTTCTCGTTCATGTCTTCAAAGATGCTGAGCATGCATCTTTGGAATGTTGCAGGTGCATTACACAATCCGAATGGCATTCGTCGGAAAGCAAATGGGCCAAAAGGACAAGTGAAGGTAGTCTTCTCTTAATCTTCTGGTGAAATTTCAATTTGATAATATCCCGAATAGCCATCGAGAAAATAATAGAAATCATGCCCTGCAACTCTCTCCAACACTTGGTCTAGGAAGGGTAGAGGAAAGTGATCCTTTCGTGTGACCAAATTCAGCTTTCGGTAGTCAACACACATGCGCCAACTCGTCGGAACACGAGTTGGAACCAGTTCACCTTGTTCATTTTCTACCACCGTCAAACCCGACTTCTTAGGAACGACTTGAGTAGGGCTTACCCACTTGCTGTCAGAAATTGGATAAATAATACCCACGTCAAGCAACTTGAGGACTTCTGCCTTAACCACATCTCTCATTGTAGGATTCAACCTTCGTTGCATTTGCCTTGTGGTTTTGGCATTGTCCTCCAAATATATCCGGTGCGTGCAAACTAAGGGGCTAATTCCCTTCAAGTCGGCAATAGACCACCCTAAGGCTCCTTTATGATTTTTTAGAACACCAACTAATTTTCTTTCTTGGGTATGATCAAGTCCAGACGAGATGATTACAGAAAAAGTGTCTTCGGGTCCAAGAAAAACATACTTAAGTTCCTTTGTAAGGGTTTCAATTCGAGCTTGGGTGCTTGCTCACGAGATGGTACTATTTTCACCTCTCGAGACGACAACTTCTCAAATTTCCCTACTTTTGGTCTCCACCCAGTGACCATCTTAATATCCAGATTATCCATAATAGGTGTGACTGACAAATCATCATCATTGGTTCCATTAGGACACCAATCAATTAAGCTATCATCAAATGGGTCGTTAATTGCTTTGGCTAACAAATATTCTTCTGCAATGGTTTCAACCCAATCAACCTCCTTACTCTCTTCGGGATCATTGGGTTGTTTGCACACATTAAAAATGTTCAGTTCTAAGGTCATGTTACCAAAAGAAAGCTTCATGACGCCATTCCTACAATTAATCAATGCATTAGAAGTTGCAAGGAATGGACGTCCTAAAATGACAGGAATCTGAGATTGTGAGTTCGAAGCCGGATGTGTGTCCAATACGATAAAATCGACAGGAAAATAGAACTTGTCTACTTGGACTAATACATCCTCGATAATCCCTCTTGAAATTTTAACTGATCTGTCAGCTAATTGCAAAGTGACGGAGGTTGGCTTCAACTCACCTAAACCAAGTTGCTCATATACAGAATATGGCAACAAATTCACACTCGCCCCTAAATCTAACAATGCTCGCTCTATCCTAAAGTCGCCTATGATGCATGAGATGGTTGGGCAACCTGGATCCTTAAATTTAGGGAGAATGTTGTGCTGCAAAATAGCACTCACATTTTTAGTTAAGAATGCCTTCTTCTTAACATTTAATCGGCGCTTGACAGTACACAAGTCCTTCAAAAATTTGGCATATGAGGGTACTTGTTTAATTGCATCAAGAAGAGGTATGTTGATCTTTACTTGCTTAAAAAGCTCAAGAATTTCAGAATTAGGTTCGAGCTTTTGCAACGGCTTTAACCGTTGTGGAAAAGGTGGAGGAAAAGGACATTCAACTTTCTCGGTAGAAGTTGGGACCTCAACTTCTTCTTTGTTCCTTTCATCGACTTTGGGAGCATCAGAATTAGAAGTGACTCGCGGTCTCAATGGAACGGTCTGATCAATGACTTTCCCATTACGCAAAGTCATGATGCTCTTTGCATGTTCTGTATGCGAACTAGAAGAAGCCGTATTATTACTACCGTGCACTTGTGGATTAGGTTGGGGTTGAGCTTGAAGCTTACCCTTCTCTTGGGTACTTAGGACGGTAGTCAACATTGACAATTGGTTCCTTATATCTTCAAAATTTCGAGTATTTTGAGCATTGATATTAGCTTGACCTTGTAGAAAAGTTTATATAGATTGCAAGGTATCCTCGATATTCGGCTTTTGGGAGGGTGGTGATGCAAAAGTAGGATGTGCAGGTGGAGGCGCTGAATGGTGTGACTGTTGAGGATGATCATTTTTCCACCTAAAATTTGGATGATTCTTCCAACCAGGGTTATAGGTATTCGAGTATGGATCGTTATAAGGCTTTTGGTAGGAGTTCATAGCATTTGCTTGATCGTGCAAGACTTCTTTGAATGCCGGTATGGTGGGGCAATCTGTAGTGGTATGACCCGACATATCGCAAATACCACAACACTCGTTTCTAAGCTCTATAGTCTTGACAGGCTCAATCTTCCTAAGCTCAATTTCTTCTACCTTCCTAGTGAGGGCTGCCATTTTAGCATGAAGATCATCCTCAGTTCTGAGGTTGTAAAGGCCTCCCTGTACAGAGCTAGTAGGCTTAGGCAAAGACTTGTTATTTCTATCCCCGTTATCCCAAAGTTGGGCAGTCTCCGCAAGGGAATCCAAATACTCCCACGCTTCATCAGGGTGTTTTTCTAAAAATCTACCATTGCACATGGTCTCTACAAACTATTTCAACTGTGGAGATAAACCTTCATAAAAGAAGCTAATGGTTCTCCAGGTTTCGAACCCGTGATGAGGGCATGAGAGAAGAAGGTCTTTAAATCTTTCCCAACATTCATAAAATGTTTCATTATCTTTTTGTTGGAAATTGCTAATATGTCTTTTCAAAAAGTTGGTCCTTTGTGTGGGGAAGAACTTCTTTAAAAATTCTCTCTGCATATCTTGCCAAGTTCTTATTGATCTAGGTCGCAAAGAGTTTAGCCATGTTTTGGCCTTATCCTTTAGAGAGAAAGGAAACAATGTCAACTTGAGGACATCCTCGGTGACGTTTGGCACTCTAAATGTAATGCTCAATTCTTCAAAATTCTTTAAATGAAGATACGGACTCTCAGATTCTAACTCGTGAAACTTGGGAAGCAATTGAATTACCCCGGGTTTGATGTCAAAATGTCCTACATTATCAGGAAAAATTATGCATGAAGGCTGACTAGTCCTAGTCGGTTGTAGGTATTGTCTTAGAGTCATAACATGGGGTTCACGTTCTCGATCGTAGTGACTTCCCGCATCTTCATTTAAATTAGCCATCTCACAAGGTGTGAAATATTGAGAAGGAATTTCAAGGGTATGTCCTAAGGGATGATCTAAAGTTGTACGACTTAATCGACCGGTATCGTCCCTATTCCACTTTAGCATGCAAAATATTTTCCTCTCTTTTTTTTATTTTTTTTTAAAAATATAAGTACCAACTAAAGATAACCTAAAACGACACCCTAAAACAAAAATCTATTCACAACCAAGCATGCAACAAAACATTACACCTCAATTTCTAATATTTTTCTTAAATTTCTAGACAGCTCCTAACTGGTTTGAAGAGGGCACCTAAGCCTCCAATCTGGTCTAATGAACCGAGTTGACCAGGTAAGCTTCCAGGTAAGTGGAGGGGTCACGATGCGTTCGCAAAGGTCCCACTTAAAACCCACTTGCCTCGAACAGATGAACAATCTTCCTTATAGGGACAAAGCTTGCCTAGATATCAACTAAGCCACAGAGCGAAATTGGTTCAACTTTCGGTGGTCTTCGTCCTATTGAGCTCGAATGTCCTTAGGGGCCAACGTCTAGTTGATTTTAGTTAAGCTTAGGATATTTATGTACTGGGGTGATTTTTGGGCTAAGGACGAGTGATGAAATCCCGACCTTATCTTTTTAAATGGGTTCAGCCCTTAGAATATTTTATGCTGATGCCTTATACTATATGCAACAATCAAGAGATCTTTTTTTAATGTTTTATGACATGACATTAAATTTCATTGAATAGGTGATCAAGCAAATTATTTATTTTTTTTAAATTTTATGAGTTGAAGTTTGAAATTTGAATTCTGAAATTTAAAATTTAAAATTTGAAATTTTAGTTTTTTGTTCTTTTTTTTTCAATTTTCAATTAGCAACAAGGGTTAATGAGATATAATAAAATTCTGATTCTAAAAAAAATTAAACGCAGAAAATTCAAAATAGAAATCAGCAAGGTTTTATATTAATCTAATGGTCTTAAAAGTCTCAGACGGCTAACAACGTGTCTTGCACTAGCGGACCAAATTTGAGTCAAATCAGACGGCTAATTTCTATGATATCAGAGTTCGATGCAGACTGTGTAGGGAATTAAAAATAGTAGTAAAGATTTTTTTTTCTTTTCAAAAGACAAATACTAATTACTAAGGTACTAATTAAATCTAAAATTATACTAATAACTCAGCCGTTCCCCGGCAACGGCACCAAAAACTTGATGATTTCGAAAAATTGCTCTCCCAAGTGCAGGAGAATCGCACAAGTAATATAACTCGGAAGTCCGAGGTCGATTCCTCAGGGAACGATCTAAAGATTATTAGCGTAATTTTTAGATGTATTTTTCAGTTGATTTTCAAAAGTTAAAAGCAGAGGATTAATAGATAATTAAACAAAGTTCAAGAATATAGAGAAAGCTAGGGATCCGGAATCCTCCTTGACAATATTACTTTCAATAAATAAACTCGGCGATTCTTGATTAAAGATTAATATGATAGAGTAGTTCTAATCATGGAGTATACAATCTGAAAACATGAATTCAACATCTAAGTATTTATCGTGCCGGTTACGTCTACGACAAATCAAACATCGAAACAATCCATGCATCAATATATATATAAACCATAAAAGATCTATCTAATAAATAAATATTCAAGAATTCAAAACATACCAATGGATATAAAACAATTAGAATAAAAGTTTAGAGTATACTTGATGAAAGCAACATGACAAGGATTCATCCATCACCCTTTGCCAACGGAATTAGCAAACCATTACAAACATCAACATCCCTCCCTTTCTCACTCTCTATTTTTTTCTTCTTTTTATTTTCGGAAACAGGGCATCCCCTGTTTCCCTTTCTCTTCTTCTTTCTTGTTTTCTTCCACTGCAGCAGCCCGGCGCCTCTGTTTTTCTGAATGAGGGATCCCCCATTTTTGTGTGGGAATGAAGCCCCCACCTCCCAGCCGACCCCTCCCCTATTTTATACAATGAAAACCTCCCACAAAAACAAGATTTCCTCACAAATTAAAACCAAAATTTCCAAAATAAAGATGCTGGAATTTCGCTGGGAGGAGGAGGTCGTCCGGGATGCCCATCTCGGCTAGCTGCGGGATGCCCGATCGCGGGTTCTATGATTCTCGGACGCAGGTGCTGCTGTGACGCCGGGAGAGTGCTTGTGGACGGCTGAAATCCGGGAAGTGAATCACGGAAGCATGGGATACGGGGTCGCATGCTGAAGAACGAAGATGGAGGAAGTTGGGAGGCGTGTGAAACGGGCGGAAGAAGGGGCGTTGATCGGGATGCTGGAGATGGAAATGGTTGCATCACTGGAGGAGGCGGATTGAGCGAACGAAATGATTGGGACGCTCGGGCTCGGGCGGACGCTGTGGAGGAGCGCGATCTCTTCCGGACGGCCGCTGGGAAGATTCATGGGATGCTGGGATGAGTGAGCTGATCACGGTTGAGACGGGCGGACGAGTGCTGGGATGAGCGGACGAACGGGATCGTCCTGGCGAAGATGGAAAGACTCCGCATGGACGCTGTCGAGCGGGAAGCTTGGATGCGGGTGCTCCATGATAAGTGCTAGATAATGTACAAATTTATCTATTTTACATAGTACTTATTATTATTGTTATACACATATTTTAAATATTAACAGAAGAAAATGTGTTTCCCCTCGTCATTTCATTTTAATAAATTATTAGAGGTAATTCAAGTTTGGTTTAATTTTTTATATCGATTTAGTCTAATGTGTGTGCAGGTCGAGTCACCCCATTCACGAATTAGTCCCAATCTGTTTCATGTGTGGATTACTTTCTTCCACATGTACATGAAGCTACCCATTTCTTTGTCCACGTCATCTTTCCCATGTGCACCAGGCTTCCCAACTTAGCAAAACAAAGCCCTCCCAACCTACCCGAGTGGACCCCAACCACCTCTCTAAAAAAATAATAATAAAATTCACTCACGCCCGTATTCATCTTCCGCATCATTCTTCTCCTCTTCTTTCCCCCTATTTCGGATCATCTCCCATCCTTCCCTATCCTTCCCATATTTTCTCAACTATCCAAGCCAATCCAAGCTTCCCAGACGAATCCTCATGCGATTCATCATCCCCCGTATCCAGCAAATCTCCCAGGCTCAAATCCACACGTTTTTCCTTTGCTTCAAAACAAAGCTCATCTCCCTCCCAGTCGGCCCCAATGCAGCACCGAAACAGGGGAGATTTCCAAATCGACCCAGCCACCCGATTCTCGCCATCACCGTCTGCGTCTCCTCCGGATTCAAGATCCCAAATCCCGGATGACCCCGCCTCTTCCTCTTCATCCTGCGATGCAATCCTCCCAGCATCCGCGAGTTAAGCATCATCTTCCTCCCAGCCGATTCTAGAATCCATCCTCTCCCCACTCCGTTCATCGTGTCCCAACATTTCAGATCCTCCCAGATTTCCTCTCATCCCGCGATGCAGCCAGCGAATCAGGCGTTCGTCCGAAGCGTCTTCAACGCATCCATGGCACGATTCTAGTCTGCAGCACATCTCCGGCCATCCGAATTTCCTTCCACAGCCGAGGCGTCCCAGATTTCAGCTCCCAATCGCAACCAGATCAGCAGAGATCGTGCCGGCACACCTCACGTCTCCAGCCAGCCACGCATCAGGCATCCGCCTGCATCCCCGCCTCCTCACAGCTGCCATTCCGAGCGAGATCCGAGATTCAGCGCGTCCAGCTCCTTCCCTTCCATCCGCACGCCCAAAATTGGGGAAGATATGATTTTATTCCACATTGAACCAGCGCCCGTGGAGATTAAAAGGAGGAGGGTGGCCATCGGAAAGGGGGGGGGGGGAAGCTCGGTTCGAGAACAGAGCTTGCTCTGTTTCGGTGAAGAGAAAGAAATAAAAAAAGAAGGAAAAGAGAATAAAAACCAAGAGAGGGTTTGAGGCGTATGGCAAAGGAGTTCTTCAGCATACCAATGGAGATGACGAGCACCATGAGCAGCTAAGCCTCGGTTTAGGGGTTTGATGAAGCCAAAGAGGATTATTCGTTTCATTTTTATTGATTTGAGTTTGTATTGTAAGATGGTTGCATGATGAAGAATTTATCAATTGATCTTATGATTTATCCAATTTATGTGAATCATTTATCTTGCATAAAATATTTTACATAGATTGATCTATTTCATCGAATCCAACACCTGTGGTTTGGAGGAGATATTCATGTGATATCGATTTCATGTTTAATGATTTAATGATCAGATGCATCATGCTAGGTTAGACAGGTCATGCTTATCGTTAGAGTAGATGGTTTGTGCTAGACTTAGATGATTCATGCTGCGAATTAATCATAATTTTTAATGATTGCTTTGGCTTGTAGTCGGAAGCAATTAAGTCTTTAATACAACTCAATCATTAAAAGCGTCACGGATACAACTCTATCGGTGGAATCTAGCCCTAAACACCTCTCTCCATTGATAATTCGTACTACTATATCCACATTAATTCTTAGTTTTTATCATTTACTCTAGCTTATACCCTTTGAAGTAACAATTCAATTAGAGAAAAATAACTTGTCTCCAATCCCTGTGGACCGACACCCGTAATCACTATCCTACGGGATACGTGCTATTGAGTGGTTTATTTTTGAAATTGAAATAACCGATCAATTTTTGGCGCCGTTGCCGGGGATTGCTAGAATAGTTATTTTTCCTATCATTAAAAAAAATTAATTAATTAAAAAAATTTCAAAAACAAATATATATAAAAAAAAATTATTATTTTCTATTATTGTTACTTTTCTTATCTTCTTTTTCTCTTCTACTATTTTTTTTTTCAATTTTTCTTTTGGTCTTATTTGATCAGGAATCGAAGGAAAAATCTGGGATGATCAAAAGAAAAATAGCTGGAAAAGAAATGCTGTAGAGGTTTGCCTAAAAAAAAATTTAAAATTGCTGGAAAAATTTTCTTTGGTAACCTCTAAACCTTTCTTGTTTAAATTTATTATTAGATTGAAATTTTGTGGTGATTGTTTGATTTTAATTTCAGCAAAAGTGTGAATGCATGCTTGATACATGTACACAAATTAATCCGCACATAGTAAGGGCAATCACCCCAACAAGATAAGAGCCGGATTTCATCACCGGACTCTTGCCCAACTTAGGTGAACTCAATCTCACATAGTGTCACTTTAATTAAAATCAATTAGACATTGGCTCCTAGGGACATTCGAGCTCAATAGGACGAAGATCACCGAAAGTTGCACCAATTTCGCTCTGTGGCTTAGTTGATGTCTAGGCAAGCTTTGTCCCTATAAGGGAGACAGTTCATCTGTTCGAGGCAAGTGGGTTTTAAGTGGGACCTTTGCGAACGCATCGTGACCCCTCCACTTACCTGGGAGCTTACCTGGTCAACCCGGTTCATTAGACCGGATTGGAGGCTTAGGTGCCCTCTTCAAACCAGTTAGGAGCTGTCTAGTGATTTTAGGACAAATACAAGGATTTATGTGTTTTTCTTTTATTGCATGCTTGATTGATCAAGTACTAGTGTATGCAAGGGAGTCGTTCTAGAGTACGTGACCTATTACCTTTTGACCCTGAAATAGAACGGACCCTTAGAAATATTCGAGCTGAGATCAGAACAATAGAATCATCCCCACCTCTTGAGATGGCTGAAGAACAACCCAAACTCCTGAGGGAGTACTTTACTCCCACCATTTACACTTCCCCATCTTGTATTCGATTACCTGAAGTAGCAGCTGTACAATACGAAATAAAGTCTAGTGTGATCCAAATGCTCCCATCTTTTTATGGGCTCACCAATGAAGACCCATATAAACACCTAGATGAATTCCTTGAGATTTGCACCACTGTCAAGATTCAGAACTTCACTGATGATGCTCTGAAACTTAGATTATTCTCCTTCTCCCTTAAAGATAGAGCCAAGCAATGGCTGAATTCTTTAGAAGCCAACTCGATTCGTTCTTGGGATCAAATGCAACAAGAATTTCTTAAAAAATACTTTTCCATAGGAAGAACGAACCAGTTTAGACGTGCCATTACAAGCTTCTCCCAAACTGAGGGACAAGAATTTCATGAAACTTGGGAGAGATTTCGGGACCTAATCCGTAAATGTCCTCATCATCAAATACCTAAGTGGCAGTTAGTGCAATGTTTCTATGACGGATTGACTGAACGATGATCGATGCTGCATGCGGAGAAACTTTTATGCTTCAAAATGAGCATGAAGCATGGCAATTATTTAAAAATCTTAATGAAAATTCTCTTCACCATGCTTCCTTTTCTCGTCAAGCACCCCCGAGTTCTCAAAGAAAAGGGACCATTTGTGAAATAAGTCATTCTATGGACCTGTCTAGCAAGGTAGATGCATTGTCCCATAAGATTGACCAACTGATGATAGGAGGACATGTCGTTAGCTCTTCCCAAGCACAAGTGTGTGCTATCTGTTCTAGCCCATCGCATCCTACTCATGAGTGCCCCTCAGCACCCCAATATCCCGAACTCGTGCAAGAACACATCAATGCTGCCCAAACACAGCCCAGACCAGGTAATGACCCATTTTCCAATACATATAATCCGGGATGGCGGAATCATCCAAATTTTTCTTGGAGGCAGCAAGCTTCGAATACTGCCCAACCCTACTCCCAAAATTTTCAAAACCCTCAGAATTTTCATCTCTACCGTCCCTCAACTCAATTCAACACCCTCCTCCTTCAACCCAAAGAAATACAGCCTTTGAGGAGAAAGTGTTGACTGCCCTTCAAGGTTTGGAGGCAAACACACAACTATTACACTCTCACACGCAATCAATTGCTAAGCTAGAATCCCAAATGGGTCGACTAGCCAATGCATTAAACAAGCGAGAGGAAGGTAAGCTTCCAAGTCAACCAATGAGTAATCCTAGGGGACAATACGTGGCTCAAGAAACTCGAAAAAATCATGAGCAAGCCAATGCTTTGACTACCCTAAGGAGTGGACGTATAATAGATAATAAGATTGGGGAGGGTAACAATAAGAAAGGTGAAGAAGAGGAGAGGAATGTATCACATGAAAACCCAAAACTTTCTTCAGCTAGTCCACCATCTGCCACAACCCACATTCCAAAGGCTCCATTCCCTGAAGCACTTAATGCACCCTCTCCCTTTGGCAAGAAGGGAACTTCATTAGAAGAGATGATGGAGATCTTCAAACAAGTTAAAATCAACCTCCCACTTCTTGATGCCATCAAACAAGTTCCCTCCTATGCCAAATTTCTCAAAGACCTTTGCACCCAAAAGCGAAAATCTAGAACACATGTGCCTAAAAAGGTCCTCCTAACTGAGCAGGTAAGTTCCATTCTCCAACACAACACCCCTCCAAAATTCAAAGATCCTGGCGCTCCCACTATTTTCTGTGTCATAGGAGATAACTTCATTGATCGAGCACTTTTAGATCTAGGGGCAAGTGTGAATCTTCTACCCTATTCAGTCTATTAAAAATTTGGGTTGGGTGAATTGAAACCTACCTCGGTATCTTTACAATTGGCTGATCGATCGGTGAAGATGCCAAGGGGGATGATTGAAGATGTTCTTATCAAGGTAGACAAATTCTATTTTCTAGTAGATTTTATCGTCCTTGACATGGAACATGTGCCCAACCTTAAAAAATAAATTCCTGTGATTCTTGGTCGTCCCTTTTTAGCTACAGCCAATGCATGTATCAACTGTAGAACTGGGGCAATGGATATATCATTTGGAAACATGAAAATTAAGTTGAATGTGTTTCATGCCGCTGACCAACATGTGAGGGAAGACGGGTATTGCCTAATTGATGAAATGGATGATCTTGTAGAGGAAGCCCTTCCCTATATCTTAGCAGATGACCCCCTAGAGGCATGCTTGGCCCATTTTGACATTGACAATTTTGACTTAGACAAGGCCATAGAAGAAGTCAACATCTTACTCGACAATCAATCTCCCATGAGTTCCCTTCCTTGGAAGATCCGACCTGAACCTCTTCCCCCTATTGCTAGCGCACCACTTTGTCCTTCCATTGGTTCTCCACCTAAACTTGAGTTAAAGCCACTTCCGACAACTCTTAGGTATGCCTTTCTAGGACCAGAAGATACCCTCCCTGTAATCATCGCGGCCAACTTATCTACTAAACAGGAGGGTAAACTTTTAAGGGTACTAGAAGAGAATAAACATGCCATAGGATGGTCTGTAGCCGATTTGAAAGGGGTTGACCCCTCCATATGCATGCATCGAATCCACCTCGAAGATGATGCAAAGCCCACCCGAGAAATGCAAAGAAGACTCAATCCTAACATGAAGGAGGTAGTCAAGAAAGAAGTTGTGAAGTTATTAGATGCCGGAATCATTTACCCAATTTCTGATAGTAAGTGGGTGAGTCCGACACAAGTGGTACCCAAGAAATCAGGTATCACTGTGGTTGAAAATACGGAAGGAGAATTGATACAAACACGCACAACCACGGGTTGGCGTTGTTAGATGTATGCCCTAGAAGCCAATCTGGCTGACACATTATTAATTCTAGGGACATAATTTTGTACTTGACTATTTATTATTGAATAAATAAAAGGCATCGTTTCATTCATATTGTTTATGTGTCTATGAATCGTCCAAGAAATTAATAAGATGATGATACATATTCTCAAGAGTTGAGAATTTAAGCCATGTATCATTGGTGATTAATTTCTAAATGCTCCTGATCAATGGATCATCACGAGGACGGTGATCGATCCGATCAGTGCACAGATCACTTTTCTTCTGGATGGACGAGACTTGAGTTCATAGTGTAGGGACACTGAAGTGATAGTGCAGGTGCTTGTTAGAGAACAAGGGTCTTGAGCGTGACCAAGACAAGAAGTCACTTGGATGTCTATCCACTCGTCAGTGACTTGCTTGATGTTGCAGTAGTGTGACTGGTCCTTTGACCTGCGATGCTTCGGCTACTCACAGTGAGGTTATTGTAGTTTGACTGCACACATACATGGTCTCTAGCCATATGGGTCCATGCAGTGTAGATTGGCTGCAGTAGGTTCACTGTAGGAGTAGGGTATGCACCTATAAGGAATCTATCGACCTTGATAGAAAAGGAGTGATCCTATGTGATTTGTTAGACTGAGTTCTAAGACCTTGGCCAGGGCAGTAATATAAAGTGAAGAAGAGTTTTCCACTATCGAACTCAAGTCGAATAAATCTTGACATATGACAGACGATGGGGTTTGACGAGTTGTCCATGACCTCCGTCCTGTAGGGATCCACGATAGTAGGATTGTATCACACGTTAATTGCACCTAGAGGTTCATCATTCCATTCTACTGGGTAGCCACTACATGCTGCTAGGTGTCACTGGTGGATGGTGGGACTCATAGGGATTATCTTGATGATCGATAAACCCTAATGAGTTGAGTTGGAACCGTTCCAACCCATTGAAAGGAGTTTTCAATGATATAGTGATAGAGATCACAATATATCTCACTACCAGTCAGAATAGAACCTATGGGGTCACACACACTAGAAGTATTGACCGATCCGATGGTTGAAATCGTGATTAGGAATCACGAGTAATCAATTTGATTGATAAGAAGTTGAAGAAGGAACAAAGGAAATTAATTAATTGGACTTAAACACAAATCCTACTTCGGGTAGGATTCTTAGAGTCCTAATTGGATTAGGACTGGGAATCCTAGTTGGAGTAGGACTGGGATTCCTACTTGGAATAGGATTCCTACAATCCTAATGAGATTAGGAATTTTGAATTAAAATTGGATTCCTACTTGGAGTAGGATTCCTAGAAATCCTAATTGGATTAGGACTTCGGATTCAAATAGAGTCCTAATTGGATTAGGACTAAAATTAAATACATCCTAATTAGATTAGGATTCCTTAAGTCTAAATTAATTATTAATCTAATGAATCAACATGACTCCTAATTGGATTAGGATTGAAGAGTTCAATTGAGTCATGGTTCATTCAAGTCCTAATTGGATTAGGACTAGCATAGATTGAACCCAATTTGGCTAATCCTAATTGGATTGGGATCAAACCAAAAGAGAGGCACCCAATCCTCTTTAGAAGAGGATTAGGGCATCACAAGAAGGAGGGATCACGCCCCTCCTCCTCTCCTTGTGTGCGGCATGAAGAAGGGCCGGCGCCCTCCCTCTTTGGAAAATCATCTAGGGCTCCTACTTTGGAGGAGCCCTTGATGCTTATAAAAAGGACCATGAGGCCGACGCCCTAGAGCATGGGAATCCTCTTCCTCTTGTGCCGTGGCCACCCTCTTCCTCTCTTAGTTGCAGCCGCAAGCAAGGGTAGAAGCTCTCCAAGTGTTGGCGGCCTCCTCCCCTTCCCTTCCTTCATCCAGCGCAAGCAACAGAAGAAGGCTGCGTAGGGGCTCATCTTCTTCCTCTTCTTCCTTCTTCTTCTTCCTCCTCTCAAGCACTTTCAAGAGTTGAAAGAAAGAGAGGAGATCAGCCATCAAAGGAAGTCTCTGCAAGGGAGCTAGCACCCCGGGGAGACAAGGAAGCTTTGATCGGTCCTCTGCTTCGTGTGGATACCCGTAGAGGCCGGACGTTTGAACGGCTTCAAGCGAACCCTCTTCCAAAACCATGAATTCAGATTTGCGGTGATCATCTACCCACGCAAGGTGAAGATTTGATCTTCCTAATAGTTTTAAAAGTTTTAATTCTTACCTAATTACGAAAGGTCTCGAAACAACGTTCATGCGATGAACGTCGATCCCGTGCATGCCGATTCCGCTGCCATCTGAAAAATTTTTGAAATATCAGCGGCATGGGCGGGTTCCCAACAGTGGTATCAGAGCCTAGGCTTCGTAGATTAAGGTAAGAATTAAATATCTAAAGGCATATTAGATCTGAAAATTGATTGATCATGCATGCTGAAAAATTCTGCATGCAGATTTTTCAGGGGTGCTGATTTTATACATGCTGTTTTTATGTGATAAAAAGATGATTCTAATTGCATTGTTAATGGGATTACAAAGTTTAGAATCATGATTAGCATGATCAGCGACCTATGTCATGATATAATCAGTTAGTTTTCAGATCTGAAAATTATAATTGTTGCATACGGTGATGATCATAGGATTCAAACCCTTTTGGTATCAAATGTAATGACCTGCGATGTGATCTGCGATGTCATGTAATTTTTCAGATGCTTGCATGCATCTTATTTGATATTTTGAGAGGCCTGCGTGCCTCCTAAAAGGAGATGTAATTTATTTTTATTTTTATTTTACATCTGGTTGTATTTCTGTGATGTGATGTACATCAACGATCAAGCTGAATCAAAGGCATGAGATGAAAGGTGATCTAAGCGGTTGATGGCGATGGGATCAAGAGTTGATCAAGGATCGAATCAAGGAAGCTTGGAACCAATTCAAGAGTTGAAGACCACTTGATCGATTGATGTGCATGTGCTTGTAATACGACCTAATTAGAATCCATGATCATCACCTAGTTAAAGTTTAGCTTTAATTATTGCCGCGATTATAACTGCCTGCAATGCGCCGTTTGCATGTGATGTGAATGAGAGTCGGGTAGATAGGTTTACATATGATGTAACAAACCCAATTGAGACCTAAATCAAAACCTCCTCAATCAAGTCGAGAGTGAACCGACATGAGCAAGTCATATTAGATTAATTGATCTAATTGGTGTCTAGGAAAGCATGAAAGGTGGTTACTTAATTAGGACCTTACTCTCTGAGTAAGGGGAGCCTCCCACCTGCTTACCTGGCCAATTGTTCGATTACCTCTTATGAAGGGCTCAAGTTGCAAACACTAAGACCTGATTAACCAATATTAAGTCAATAGGTCTTCCACTGTAGTAGAGCTGCTAAGGCCTTTCTGATGTTGATTTGTCTCGGCTGGACACAGTGGTCAAGTTGCATTGGGGGGCTGGACCTCTCTATAGACATGAGATGTTGTAGGGTAAAGGTGGGGTTGGGCACCAATAACTGTTAGGTGAGGACCCAATGACGACTTTATTCCTACGGTTATACGGTGGGTCTGACTTAACTAAAAAATGGGACCAATAACTGTTAGGTGAGGTCTTCATGGCTTAGAGACCAAGTTGCACTGCAATATGCTTGAGAAGCATTGTACAAGAGTTGTACACTCATCCATCTATGTGTCACCAATAACTGTTAGGTGAGGTGGCATGTAAATCGGTGGGACCGCAGTACCCACTAGAAACCCTAGTCGCGTAGGATTTCCGTTTTCCTACCAGGGGAGTGTGAGGAATTCGAGAAAATAGTGGGAGTTACATTTGTTCTAAAAGACCTTAGAACAGATTAGGATCAAGTACAAAAGTCTAACTAGAATCTTTACTCTCTGCAGATACAATGTCGGCTTCAAACCCTCTGACCCGTATTCTTGAGACCAACCGACTGACCGGAACCAATTACAAGGACTGGCTTAGAAACCTCAAAATTGTTTTGGACTGTGAGAAGATAGGCTACATACTCGATTCAGATATCCCCACACTACCAACACGTCCTACTGATGTTCAGCGTGAGATGCATAAAAAGTGGTTGGATGATGACATTAGAGTAAAATGCTATATGATGGCATCCATGTCTAATGAACTCCAATGCCAGCATGAAAGTATGAAGACTGCTAGGAAAATACTGGCACACCTGCAAGAGTTGTATGGTGAGCAAAGTCGCACAGCTCGTTTTGAAGTGTCCAAGAGGCTTTTCAAAGCGAAGATGCGCGAAGGGCAGTCTGTCCATGATCACGGTCTGACCATGATCAAGGACCTAGAGAAGCTTGAGAAGCTCGGTATGGACATGCACAAGGAATTGCAAGTGGATTTGATCCTACAGTCACTTCCTGATTCATTTGGTCAGTTTATAGTAAACTACCACATGAATAAGATTGAATGCACTAAGACTGAACTCATAAACATGTTGGTAATTGCTGAGGGAGCCTTGAAAGGTTCAAGGGGCAATGTCCTTGCTGCTGAGTTGACTTCTGGTTCCAAGAGAAAGTCTACTTGGAAGAAAAAGAAGCCTGCTAAGAAGCAGAAGAAAGACAAGAAGCCAAAGAAGGAAGTTCAAAAGAAAAGTGCTAACGACAAAGGAAAATGTTTCCACTGCAATGTCGAAGGCCACTGGAAAAGGAACTGTCCTTCATACCTCGAGAGCCTGAAGAACAAGAAAGGTGACACACCTTCAGAAGGTATAGACTTGCTCATAATTGAAACTAATCTAATGGTTTCTTCTACTTCTAGTTGGGTTATAGATTCTGGTTCTAGTGCTCATTTATGCACTACCATGCAGGGTCTAAAGGAAAGTAGAAGGCTGGCGGAAGGTGCGGTAACCCTTCGGGTTGGCAACGGGGCAAAAGTTGCTACTGTGGCTGTGGGCACCTACCATCTGCGACTACCATCTGGATTTAGTTTAATACTTAGAGACTGCTATTATGTACCTGTTGCTAGCAGAAATTTGATTTCTGTTTCATGTCTAGCACAGGAAGGTCATGTTTTTACATTTGACAAAGACTGCTGTTCTATTTATTTAAGAAATAAAATAGTCGCACGCGGTTTCATGATTGACAGTCTCTATCATTTACATATGGATGTATCTGTGAATGTTACCGAGCAAGATTTGAGTGCCAAAGGATCCAAAAGATCCAGAGATGAGATAAACCAAAGATATTTGTGGCACCTCAGGCTTGGCCATATTGGAGAGGACAGAATGAACAAAATGGATAAAGATGGGCTTTTAGGCTCATTGACTTCCGAGTCATATCCAGTTTGCGAGTCCTGTCTTCAAGAAAAAATGGCAAGACTGCCCTTTGTAGGACATGGGGAGAGGACCACTGAATTACTTGCCCTAGTACATACAGATGTATGTGGCCCATTCGATGTGCTAGCCAGGGGACGTTATTCTTACTTCATTACCTTTACCGATGATTACTCACGGTATGGGTATGTGTATCTTATGAGACACAAGTCTGAGTCTTTTGAAAAGTTCAAAGAGTTCAAGAATGAAGTAGAAAAACAAACTGGAAAACCTCTTAAGGCTCTTCGATCAGATCGAGGAGGAGAATACCTTAGTGGGGAATTCCGGAACTATCTCAAAGAAAACGGCATAGTCTCACAATGGACACCTCCGGGTACACCTCAACTCAACGGGGTGTCAGAGAGGAGGAATCGGACCCTATTGGATATGGTCAGGTCCATGATGAGCTTCACTGATTTACCTATGTTCCTTTGGGGAGATGCCTTACTCACAGCGATTTATTTATTGAATAGAGTTCCCTCTAAATCCGTTCCTACCACACCGTATGAGATATGGCATGGTAAGAAACCAAGTCTGGGTCATCTCAAGATTTGGGGATGTCCGGCCCACGTCAAGAGACTACAGGCGGACAAGTTAGAGGCTAGGACCATAAGTGCTCGTTTTATAGGATATCCTAAAGAGTCATTAGGATACAATTTTTACGTCTCAGAGGATCACAATGTGTTTGTGAGCCGTCATGCCATCTTCTTGGAAAATCAGTTTATCCTTGATAGAGGCAGTGGGAGGAAAATTGAGCTTGAAGAGAAAGTCTCTGAAAAGCAACGAGTCATGGATCCTATAGAACCCATTCATACAGAGCCAGTACACGATGTCCCTCGACCACCTCGTAGATCTAGTAGGGTCTCCCATCCTCCCGATAGATACTTAGGTATACTAGAAGAGGATACCGAGAAAATGTTCCTAGTGGGAGATAGGGATCACATACAGGATTCCAAAACCTACAACGAGGCGATATCTGATATCGATTCCGAGAAATGGCTGGAAGCAATGAAGTCAGAGTTAGACTCCATGCGTTCCAACCAAGTCTGGACCTTAGTAGACCCACCAGAAGGTATTGTACCTATTGGATGCAAATGGATCTACAAAAGAAAGATAGGTTCGGATGGAGAGGTAGAGACCTATAAGGCAAGGCTTGTGGCGAAAGGGTATAGTCAGCGCGAAGGCATTGACTATCAGGAGACCTTTTCACCTGTAGCCATGCTAAAATCCATCCGAACATTGCTTGCCATTGCAGCGTTTCATGATTATGAAATCTGGCAGATGGATGTGAAAACTGCTTTCCTGAATGGACATCTTGATGAAGATATCTATATGGAACAGCCTTTGGGTTTCACTTCCAGTGATGGAGATCACAAGGTCTGCAAGCTGCAAAGGTCCATCTATGGACTAAAGCAAGCCTCTCGGAGTTAGAACACTCGTTTCGATGACGCAATCAAAACGTTTGATTTCATCAAAAACGAAGAGGAACCATGTGTTTACAAAAAGGTTAGTGGGAGTGCTGTCATTTTTCTCGTACTATACGTAGATGACATTCTCCTGATTGGGAATGATATTCCCATGCTAACCTCGGTTAAGGTCTGGTTGTCAAAAGAATTCTCCATGAAAGACCTTGGGGAAGCATCCTATATTTTGGGAATAAAGGTCTATAGAGATAGATCTAAAAGGATGCTTGGCCTTTCACAGAAGATGTACATAGAGGAGGTGCTGAAGAGGTTCAGCATGGAAAACTCCAAGAGGGGTCTCTTACCCCTAAGGCATGGAATTCATCTCTCCAAGAAGATGTGCCCCAACACATCTGAAGAGATTCAACGCATGAGCAAGATTCCTTATGCATCGGCAATAGGAAGCCTCATGTATGCCATGCTATATACACGACCTGATATAGCTCTTGCTGTGAGTGTCACAAGCAGATATCAGTCGAATCCAGGTGAAGAACACTGGACAGCTGTGAAGAATATTCTTAAGTACTTGAGAAGAACTAAAGATTTATTCTTGGTTTTTGGAGGATCATCAGAGTTAAAGGTAGAAGGGTACACAGATTCAGACTTCATGACTGATGTCGATGATAGGAAGTCAACATCTGGATACGTGTTCTTGTGCAATGGTGGTGTGGTGAATTGGAAGAGTTCTAAACAACCGATCATTGCTGATTCTACTATGGAAGCTGAATACATCGCCGCCTCTGAAGCTGCTAAAGAAGGCTTCTGGTTCAAGAAATTCATTGCAGAGTTGGATGTGATGACATCAGATGCCATAACACTCTACTGCGATAATAATGGCGCCATAGCCCTTGCTAAGGAGCCAAGGTCTCATCAGAAGTCTAAGCATATAGAGCGGCGCTTTCATCTCAAACGCGACTATGTTGAGAAGAAATATGTAGAGGTGCAGAGAGTAGACTCCGCGGATAACGTGGCAGACCCGTTCACTAAGCAGCTAAGTCAGCAAAAGACTGAAGCCCACCTTGAGAAGATGGGGCTTAGATATATGACTGATTGGCTTTAGTGCAAGTGGGAGATTGTTAGATGTATGCCCTAGAAGCCAATCTGGCTGACACATTATTAATTCTAGGGACATAATTTTGTACTTGACTATTTATTATTGAATAAATAAAAGGCATCGTTTCATTCATATTGTTTATGTGTCTATGAATCGTCCAAGAAATTAATAAGATGATGATACATTGTTGACCACCTAATGGATTTTGATGAATACAAAACACGAGAGTATAATTTCATTTATCTTAACAATTTAATTGAGGATTTCATGTGTTTAATTAAGAATATTGTTAAGAAATGTCTAGGCAAGTTTCCATAATTTTTATGAATTTATTGAAGAATTTTTGAGTTGAAGAAAACAGATCAGGGACAGCCGAGACGTCTCCGGGTTGTCTCAGAGACGTCTCTGGCACAAACAGGAAGAACTGGCACGTCTGGAGACGTCCCCGGTACCTGCGGAGTCGTCCCCGCAAATAAAAAGCAGACCAGCGGAGTCGTCCCCTAGATAGCGGAGACGGCTCTCTCAGGGTTTTTCAGAGAATGATTTTTTCGGAGATAAAACAAGCGGAGACGTCCCCGTAAAGCGCGGAGACGTCCCCAGAGCGCGGAGTCATCCCCGAAGCAGCGGAGTCATCCCCATGCAAAAAGCGCAAACAAGCGGAGACGTCCCCGTAAAGCGCGGAGACGTCCCCGGAGCGCCTGGGACGCGACTGACAGCTTTTCAGGTTTGATTTGAATTTCAAATCTTCTCTACTTTATCTCTAACGGCTATATTTGCTTTTTGGGCTATAAAAGGGAGGTCTTAAGTGCTTCTCAACAACTCTTCACCAACCAAAAGCAAAATCATTCAAGAGGGAAGTTAGAAAGAAAAGCTCAAGGGAGTGAGTGCATTCAAGAAAGGAAATCAAGTGCTTTCAAGTCTCCCAAGCGATTTCAAGCTCAACCACTCTCGTGTGCTCGGGATTCAAAGCTCACACCCAACCCTACGCGTCCCACATCGGAAGAATCAACATCTCCCACGCTTCCAACGGCAAAAAGGGTTCTTCCGATTTTATTGTTTCTCATTGTTATATTTGCTTCTTAAGAGCTTTCAAATCTTTTGTAAAACGTTTGAATATTGAGCTTGTTTCAGTCAAGGAACTTGGAACAAGGGATAGGGGTCCCAAGCCTAAGTTAAAATTGGGAGATTGTAGGGTTCGTTGTTAGCCCGGGGTAAAACAACGAGTTGGGTAGTTCACTCGAAAAACTACCGGATTGTAGGGTTCGTTGTTAGCCCGGGGTAAAACAACGAGTTGGGTAGTTCACTCGAAAAACTACCGGATTGTAGGGTTCGTTGTTAGCCCGGTGTAAAACAACAAGTTGGGTTGTGAGCTTGTAAAACAACCGACTGTAATCTTGAGGATTATAGTGAAATTCCCAAGAGGTCTTGGGGAGTGGATGTAGGTGCTGGGGTGCACCGAACCACTATATGTTTGTTGTGTTTGTGATACTTTTTGTCATTGTCTAACTTGCTCACCTACTTACTTAGATAAATTGCTTGCTTAACTCTTATCCGCGCATCCTTTAGTTGCAAGCATATTTAATTTACTTAATCAAGTCTCATTCAATAAATCAAACTGTTGCTAAGTTTAAATTCCACTGTGCATCTATACAACTTAGCATAATTAATTGAAAAGTTTTAGAAGTAGTACAAAAGTTTTAAAAGACCCAATTCACCCCCCCCTCTTGGGTTGTATCTACTGGGCAACAAGTGGTATCAGAGCAGGTGCTCTAAGACTAATTATTGATCTCACGATCAAGAGCCAAAGATCATGACAACTCAAATAGATAGTTTTCTAGGAGAAGGACAATTAATTGATACACCTCCACTATTTAATGGCATAAACTATACACATTGGAAAGCACGCATGCGCATTTTCATACAATCACTTGATTATAATTTATGGAGAGTTATAGTCAATGGAACACACACAAACACTAGTCATAATGAGAAAATGGCTCAACAAAATTCAAAAGCCATGAACCTATTATATTGTGCATTAGATAGGAATGAGTTTAATTGCATATCTTCTTGCATAACTGCTAAAGACATGTGGAATATGCTAGAGGCTAAATATGAAAGCACTAACATTTTTAGTGAATCTGAAATTAGCTCTAAAGAAAAAGAGAGACAAGGTGATATTGAAAACCTATGCCTTGTGGCACACAAGGACGAGGTATGTATTGAAATGCAAAGTGTCTCCTCTTCTGAATATGAAGTATATGATAAACTTGAAAATGATTTTACACTTGATGAGTTACATGATGCATTTCTTGATTTAATGAAAGAACATAAGAAACTCATTTGTAAAAACAAGAACCTGAAGAATGAAAAGAAAATCCTAGTAAATGAAACTGAAATCTTAATTAAGGAAAATAAAGAACTAAATCAGAAAAACCAACTTCTCACTGAAAGCCATGATAAACTTAAGAAAAATAATGAATTGCTTTCAGAAGATAACAAAAGATTAACTAAAGAAGTTGACAAATTAAAACCTGTTGTTGAAAGATTTACCTTGAGCTCTGAAAAGTTGAATCTAATGATAAATAATCAAAGAGCTGAATTTGATAATATTGAATTGGGATGTCAACCTTGGTACACCCAAAAATCTTTCAATAATATGTTTGTTAAAACAGTTTCTAATCATTTTAAAATAGATTCTTATATTGCTGATAAACAGGAACAAAGATTATGCAAAATCTCTTCTGTTCCTAAATCTGTACATTGCAAATTTGATAAACCTAAAAGGCAAAAACAGAAAACTGAAGGGTTATCTACTACTCATGTTAAATCCATGTTTGTTAAATTTAATAAGAAGATGCAGAAATACACTTCTTGTAGTCCTAAAATCTGCAAGCCTATGGACAAAATAGCTATTAAGAAAATATGGGTTCCAAAAGGAACAATAATAGCTAACCTGCAAGGACCCAAAAGAGCTTGGGTTCCTAAGTTGAAAATCTAAATATTTTCTGCAGGTGTGTCTAGCACTCAAGGCTCCAACAAAAGATGTTAAATTGGACATTGGGTGCTCTAGACATATATTAAAGAGTGAAACTTAAAATACATTTAAGAAAAGTGACTAAAATGGAAGAAATAATGAAATTAGTAATTCTTGCATCCTCTCATACTGAAATTGTTTTATTAGTTGATTAAAACATAACTTGCAAGTATTAATCATTCTTTTCTTGTGATATAAGTGATATTTCTGATATGAAAAGAAAATATATCCAAATCACTCCATCTTTCTAGATTATGCTTTACTTATAGATGGATAATTTGGTAAATCAATTCTCCTAAGAATAACTCTATGAATTCTCTATATGCTTGATTGAGAGTTTTTATCCATGGCATTATTGTTTATTGATCATAGATATGATAATGTGTACTTGGTATGCTTTTGAATATATGCACTATGAATACCAAGATTAAAGAAACCATCTTTGGCATATAAAATCAACTCATGCTAGTATGTACTTAATCTCAAAAGACCTTGCCATTGCCTTACTTAGATTATCTTCTAAAAGGTCAAAGTTTGCTATGCATGTTAACTAAGGAAACAAACAAGAATCAATTTCTAAATCTAAAGATGTTGTTTCCATCACTAAGTTTTCAAAAGCTTACATTGGATTTGTTCTTGGCAAATAAAATTGAAATATTTTCTGTATTTGCTAAATCTTGTAAAAGTGTTTCAAATGTAAAGGTTTCCAAACTGTGAAGGTATCATGGCACAGTGTTGAAAACCAAAATCCTGATAAAGTTTATACAGAAATTAATTATTTCAGCACCAAGGACACCTTAAGTAAAATAGGGTTAATAGAATTCTTGAAGAAATGAAAAAGACAATTGTGTATGATAGTCATCTACTTAAATAATTTTGAAAAGCTATCATCACTGCTTGTCATACATATGATTTCTATTAGATCTATTTTTTTATGAAAACTCCTTTTGATCTTCTGAAAAATGGAAAATGAACCATTGCATATCTTTCATATTTTTCAGTCATACACGTTATGCTTGATATGTTCTTTTGAAAATAATGCCAAATCTGATAAAGATATTTCTATCTTTGGATATCATTCATCAAGCAATGCATATAGAACATTCAATGAAAAGATTCGAATTGTAGAAATATCAACTCATTTTATTCTTTATGAGACTAATGATTTATTATCAAGATACTAAAATTAAATTATATATGTATATGGTTAATCTTTTACATATAACAATCTGAAAACTTGTTAATAATTAGAACCAAATTGAGTTTTTCAGAAATACACTTAATGAAGTAAAATTGATGATTACTAAAAGACTAAATTAAGAAAAGATGAAATAGATCTTGATGAAATTCTTGCATGATTAGAAGTAAAGATCACCATTATCATTTGCTTGCTTTATGAGCTTTATATTCTATCAAATGAATGTGTAGAATGCACTCCTAGGTGCTTATTTTATTAAAGAAGATATATGTTAAATAATCACCATATTTGAAAATACTCATTACAAATATAATAAAGCAATATATGATTTGGAACAAGCATCAAAAACATGATATAAAAGTTTGAGTAACTTTTTGATAGAAAGTAATAGTGATAAATCTATGCATCAAAAAGAAGAATTTGTGATATCTTATTTGCTCAAAGTATACATTGATGATATCACTTTTTGGTTCTACAAACGAGGATTTATATGAAGATTTTACTAAGCTCATGCAAGGTGAGTTTGAAAAATGTATGATGAATGAATTAACATCTTCTCTCAAACTCCAAATTAAGAGAAACAAGAAAGAGGATCTTCATTGACCAAAGTTAGTCCACAAGAAAACTCTTATAGAAGATTGGCATGAAGAAGGTATTCTATGACCTCATCTTGTAGAATTTGAAAAGGATGAGCAAGGTAGATCTATTGTTTTTAAAGCTGTATTGAAGCATGATAGAATACTTATTTTATCATACAGCTAGTAGACCAGATTGTATGCTCATTATGAGCAAGATTTCAATCTAACTCTAATGAATCATAATTTATTGATAACAAATAAATCATAATCTGAATTTTGATAGAAACAACTGTTTAAGATAAGTTGATTAAAACTTAGCTAGCGTGTCTTATTGATAATTATCTTAAGCAAATAAAATCTAAACTAAATTGATTTTGAAAATAAGAAATTGGTTTGACCTTGATAAATCTTCATATTGCCTCACATGCTTGTCCTTGAACCATCTTGGTTAATGAAACTATCTCTTTAGTTCAAGTGATATGTGCTTGCTTATACTTAGGCAATCTCTTGAGTAAAGTGACTCAACATTCAACTAGTGTCATATCTTGTATTGAGTCATCTAGTTAAAAATATGGTAGATGAATGTTTTGTATCTTGAAGAAACTAATGACTTTCTTTCAAGAAAGAAAAGGAGTTTGCAGGATCCTTGAGCAAGAAAATGGGAGATTTCAACTTGAAGGACACCTCCATAAAAGGTACAATAAACATTCACATGCAAACAAGAGAGAGAACTTTCTTTAGCCAAAAGGTTACACATAAGAAATCTAGTAGGTATTTGACTTGAAGAATGCAGAATGATTCGGTAATTTTAGATACCTCTCTCATAAATTAGCTGAGCAAAGTCATTAACTTAAATCTTACTATGGCATGATTAAAGTCTTTAATTATTAATTTCTTGATATCATGTCTATATATGTATTGATTGACTTGTGCTTTTAGAAATTGTTTCATGGTTTGCCCAAACTAAAATATATCTTTACCTATGTCATAACCATGAACTACACAAGTTTATACTTAGAATTTTGATTTAAAATGACTTGTGAGAAGCTACGAATTCTTGGGCATAATGAAAATAGTGTTTGCATGATATACCTTTATACGATACATTTCATTATTTCTTTATTCTGCTCTTTCATGTAGATTACTTGAGAATAACAAAAAGAGAGAGAGATAAAGAAAAGAAAATGGACATTGTTCAAGAGATGAAAAATCTGAGCAAAGGCAAGTACTTCAATCTTAAGGAAAAGCAAAACAAGCATAATATATTCGGCACATTTGGAAGGGATAAAATCTATAATTAATTACACTCAAACAGGAAGAGTTTGAAGTAAACATTTTAACCTTTCTATATTGCTCATCATAGGGATGGTGCCAATGGGGAGGCTAGTGGTAGTACCCGGCACTATTTGACCCAACTATTCGGTGTAGGGCATATTAGGGACGGCACAAGAGGGAGGCTAGTGGTAGTACCTCGTGCCCCTTCCCAACTCCACCGGATAGGGAGCAAATAGAGTATAGAGCTTAAGAAAGTTAAAAGAAAGACAAAGTAAATGAAAGTATACAAGAAAGAATCAATTCAAATTTTTAGTCACATGGAAACACACTTTAAGGATGAAATCAGTGCAAAATTATATTTAAATAGGGGGAGTTTATTTGAAAAGAATTGATTTTGATACTTGACATGCTTGTTCTTAATATTTTAATGTATGACTTAACACACACTATATTTTGCATGTGGCATGATATTTTAAATTATGGGTTCTCAATATCTTTTGTAGTACCCCATACTTGGACAATTTGATTGAATGTTTGAAATGCTACATAACATCTTTTGTTTGGTTTTATTGAAAAGAAAATTCAGATTTGTTATTCACAATCATCGTTAAAATCTGAAAGATAAATAAATTTGTAAAAAAAAAAGGGAGAAGAGAAGGATATCTCTATTTAGGCAAAATGAATTGAGTTTGTCTTATCCATCAACTTGCTTAACTTTGATACATAATACCCTAATACTTGTTAAAAAATCCTCCATTTAGTACCAAAACTCAACATTTAATACAAAGATTCTGAATATGCTCTTATATGTTTGAAATATGTATTTTCAATCGTAATCATTTAAGATGAGCTATAATGTGATTTTGAAAGCCTTTATTGAAAATCCTATGTAATTCAGAATCTGATTTTGTATAAAAGCTTAAACTAAATGTGATTTTTTAAATAAAGTCTTACTTTAGGAAAAACAGAATTAATTTTGATGCCTTTGGTGATTGCTCCGATACGCATCCGAAACATATCATTTCTTATCTTCAAAGTATACTAATATTGGTTCAAATGATGTGTCTTTCGATGATCTTGATTGCAAACAAAAATTTCTAAATATATGATTTTATTCTGATATTAAAAGGATTTATTGTGTTTCATGTATACATTGCTGAAAAACTATGATTAAGAAATTGAGTTCTATAAATATATATACCTCAATGATCATCTATATGTTTTTCTCCCCTACATTATTAAAGACTTCCATCAATAGAGTGAATGATCTTAAAACTAGAAATATTTCAGTTCACTCAAATGACTCTAAAAGAAAGAAAATATAAATGCTTTTGAAAGAAATTGAGCTTCAATTGAGTCATTTTCTGATTAATACTTTTATACATTTTCTCTAAAATTAGGAGAAAGCATAACTTGTTCTTAAAGGATTAGAAAGAGTGATTACTATAAATTCTGAATAATTCTAGATCACTCTACATTCTTGATATTACAGAATTTCAGTGTTATTCACGTTTATCACTAAAATCTGAAATTCAACAATTAAAATGATTAAAGAAGAATGCATCTTTTGAGGGGGAGCTTTAGATATTCAGTATCCTATCCCAAAGACACTTTATTTTGATGCATACTTAGAATTTTATGGATTGATTTTGATGAACCTCCTTATATTGCAATACATGCTTTAATTATAAGTTTATACCTTAAGATGAGTTCTATAAAGGTTGTCTTATCTCAAACCTTGAGTCTTATGAAAATAAGCTGAAACTTATAGAAAACATATTTTTGAGATTGACAATTTTATTGAACATTATCTACAAATTCTAAACTCTTAAAATGGAATAATCAATTAAGGGGGAGAAAGAAAATTTCAGAAGGAAAGACCTTATGGAACTTAATCGCATAAATCTATAACTAAAGGAGAGGGAAAGAATACTAAATGAAAAGTGATCCTAATGCTCTCCAATATGTATCATCTGAAATTTAAATCTGAAAATCTTTATGATACACCTTGAGGCTTATTATTTGGTTAATATATCTTATGCATAAATCATGAACCAAATTGCAATTCAAACAGTTGATCTTAAGAGCCTCTAACTTAATGAAAAAGGGAGAGAATAATGTGTTGAATTTCCTTGAGTATCTCTTAGAAAACCAATTTTTGGAATTTACTGATGAATTCTTATTGGCTTGTCTCTAGAACTTCAATTTTTATGCCAATTCATTATTATATGTACCAAAATGTGTTTCCTTTTTAAAGGATTAAAGTCTTTATAAGAACCTTCAAAACTTTGAATTTTATGTATGCTCTAAGATATATCATAAACTGCATGAATTCATGTTTTTGGCATTTATGCCACAATATTTTTACACCATAAAAGAACTTTGCAATCATACTTAATATACTGCTCTTATACTCTGAAAATTAGTTAAATTGCTCTCATGTTGATAAAATACTTAATATATTGGGTAAAAGATCTTAAATGAACAAGCTTTCATACTTATTATTGAAGAGAGGTTAGATTTCCATTCGTGCTTTTCTTGAATATCATTTGTGGTACTTCTTGAATTAACTTAAGGAAGAAAATTATCTTAATTGGCTCTGATCTATGCTCATTAATCTGATTCTAATATTATTGTCTTGAGTTATATGATTCATATCCTTGCAATAATTTGACATGCAAATCAGAGTACAATAAGAAATATTTGAGTATTCTTATCTTTGTGCTTAATGTTTCACTATCTTTTTGATGTTGTCAAAAAGGGGGAGAAATATTTAAGTATATGCTCATAATGCTTTGTGTTTTTGAATTGAATACAAATCAGCTGAAATTGAAATGTGTTAAGCTGATTAAATCTAAAGCATTATCATGAAGTATGTTTTAAATATATATGCTTTCTACTTCATGCAACTTAGCTATGCATTAGTTCTAGAACACAATATATTTTATATTGCACATACTCAAATACTGTGTATATGTTTAAATCTTAAATTTTGCATATACTCAGTGTTTTGTCATCATCAAAAAGGGGGAGATTGTTGACCACCTAATGGATTTTGATGAATACAAAACACGAGAGTATAATTTCATTTATCTTAACAATTTAATTGAGGATTTCATGTGTTTAATTAAGAATATTGTTAAGAAATGTCTAGGCAAGTTTCCATAATTTTTATGAATTTATTGAAGAATTTTTGAGTTGAAGAAAACAGATCAGGGACAGCCGAGACGTCTCCGGGTTGTCTCAGAGACGTCTCTGGCACAAACAGGAAGAACTGGCACGTCTGGAGACGTCCCCGGTACCTGCGGAGTCGTCCCCGCAAATAAAAAGCAGACCAGCGGAGTCGTCCCCTAGATAGCGGAGACGGCTCTCTCAGGGTTTTCCAGAGAATGATTTTTTCGGAGATAAAAAAGCGGAGACGTCCCCGTAAAGCGCGGAGACGTCCCCGGAGCGCGGAGTCATCCCCGAAGCAGCGGAGTCATCCCCATGCAAAAAGCGCAAACAAGCGGAGACGTCCCCGTAAAGCGCGGAGACGTCCCCGGAGCGCCTGGGACGCGACTGACAGCTTTTCAGGTTTGATTTGAATTTCAAATCTTCTCTACTTTATCTCTAACGGCTATATTTGCTTTTTGGGCTATAAAAGGGAGGTCTTAAGTGCTTCTCAACAACTCTTCACCAACCAAAAGCAAAATCATTCAAGAGGGAAGTTAGAAAGAAAAGCTCAAGGGAGTGAGTGCATTCAAGAAAGGAAATCAAGTGCTTTCAAGTCTCCCAAGCGATTTCAAGCTCAACCACTCTCGTGTGCTCGGGATTCAAAGCTCACACCCAACCCTACGCGTCCCACATCGGAAGAATCAACATCTCCCACGCTTCCAACGGCAAAAAGGGTTCTTCCGATTTTATTGTTTCTCATTGTTATATTTGCTTCTTAAGAGCTTTCAAATCTTTTGTAAAACGTTTGAATATTGAGCTTGTTTCAGTCAAGGGACTTGGAACAAGGGATAGGGGTCCCAAGCCTAAGTTAAAATTGGGAGATTGTAGGGTTCGTTGTTAGCCCGGGGTAAAACAACGAGTTGGGTAGTTCACTCGAAAAACTACCGGATTGTAGGGTTCGTTGTTAGCCCGGGGTAAAACAACGAGTTGGGTAGTTCACTCGAAAAACTATCGGATTGTAGGGTTCGTTGTTAGCCCGGTGTAAAACAACAAGTTGGGTTGTGAGCTTGTAAAACAACCGACTGTAATCTTGAGGATTATAGTGAAATTCCCAAGAGGTCTTGGGGAGTGGATGTAGGTGCTGGGGTGCACCGAACCACTATATGTTTGTTGTGTTTGTGATGCTTTTTGTCATTGTCTAACTTGCTCACCTACTTACTTAGATAAATTGCTTGCTTAACTCTTATCCGTGCATCCTTTAGTTGCAAGCATATTTAATTTACTTAATCAAGTCTCATTCAATAAATCAAACTGTTGCTAAGTTTAAATTCCACTGTGCATCTATACAACTTAGCATAATTAATTGAAAAGTTTTAGAAGTAGTACAAAAGTTTTAAAAGACCCAATTCACCCCCCCCCCCCTCTTGGGTTGTATCTACTGGGCAACATACATATTCTCAAGAGTTGAGAATTTAAGCCATGTATCATTGGTGATTAATTTCTAAATGCTCCTGATCAATGGATCATCACGAGGACGGTGATCGATCCGATCAGTGCACAGATCACTTTTCTTCTGGATGGACGAGACTTGAGTCCATAGTGTAGGGACACTGAAGTGATAGTGCAGGTGCTTGTTAGAGAACAAGGGTACTGAGCGTGACCAAGACAAGAAGTCACTTGGATGTCTATCCACTCGTCAGTGACTTGCTTGATGTTGCAGTAGTGTGACTGGTCCTTTGACCTGCGATGCTTCGGCTACTCACAGTGAGGTTATTGTAGTTTGACTGCACACATACATGGTCTCTAGCCATATGGGTCCATGCAGTGTAGATTGGCTGCAGTAGGTTCACTGTAGGAGTAGGGTATGCACCTATAAGGAATCTATCGACCTTGATAGAAAAGGAGTGATCCTATGTGATTTGTTAGACTGAGTTCTAAGACCTTGGCCAGGGCAGTAATATAAAGTGAAAAAGAGTTTTCCACTATCGAACTCAAGTCGAATAAATCTTGACATATGACAGACGATGGGGTTTGACGAGTTGTCCATGACCTCCATCCTGTAGGGATCCACGATAGTAGGATTGTATCACACGTTAATTGCACCTAGAGGTTCATCATTCCATTCTACTGGGTAGCCACTACATGCTGCTAGGTGTCACTGGTGGATGGTGGGACTTATAGGGATTATCTTGATGATCGATAAACCCTAATGAGTTGAGTTGGAACCGTTCCAACCCATTGAAAGGAGTTTTCAATGATATAGTGATAGAGATCACAATATATCTCACTACCAGTCAGAATAGAACCTATGGGGTCACACACACTAGAAGTATTGACCGATCCGATGGTTGAAATCGTGATTAGAAATCACGAGTAATCAATTTGATTGATAAGAAGTTGAAGAAGGAACAAAGGAAATTAATTAATTGGACTTAAACACAAATCCTACTTCGGGTAGGATTCCTAGAGTCCTAATTGGATTAGGACTGGGAATCCTAGTTGGAGTAGGACTGGGATTCCTACTTGGAATAGGATTCCTACAATCCTAATGAGATTAGAAATTTTGAATTAAAATTGGATTCCTACTTGGAGTAGGATTCCTAGAAATCCTAATTGGATTAGGACTTCGGATTCAAATAGAGTCCTAATTGGATTAGGACTAAAATTAAATACATCCTAATTAGATTAGGATTCCTTAAGTCTAAATTAATTATTAATCTAATGAATCAACATGACTCCTAATTGGATTAGGATTGAAGAGTTCAATTGAGTCATGGTTCATTCAAGTCCTAATTGGATTAGGACTAGCATAGATTGAACCCAATTTGGCTAATCCTAATTGGATTGGGATCAAACCAAAAGAGAGGCACCCAATCCTCTTTAGAAGAGGATTAGGGCATCACAAGAAGGAGGGATCACGCCCCTCCTCCTCTCCTTGTGTGCGGCATGAAGAAGGGCCGGCGCCCTCCCTCTTTGGAAAATCATCTAGGGCTCCTACTTTGGAGGAGCCCTTGATGCTTATAAAAAAGACCATGAGGCCGACGCCCTAGAGCATGGGAATCCTCTTCCTCTTGTGCCGTGGCCACCCTCTTCCTCTCTTAGTTGCAGCCGCAAGCAAGGGTAGAAGCTCTCCAAGTGTTGGCGGCCTCCTCCCCTTCCCTTCCTTCATCCAGCGCAAGCAACAGAAGAAGGCTGCGTAGGGGCTCATCTTCTTCCTCTTCTTCCTTCTTCTTCTTCCTCCTCTCAAGCACTTTCAAGAGTTGAAAGAAAGAGAGGAGATCAGCCATCAAAGGAAGTCTCTGCAAGGGAGCTAGCACCCCGGGGAGACAAGGAAGCTTTGATCGGTCCTCTGCTTCGTGTGGATACCCGTAGAGGCCGGACGTTTGAACGGCTTCAAGCGAACCCTCTTCCAAAACCACGAATTCAGATTTGCGGTGATCATCTACCCGCGCAAGGTGAAGATTTGATCTTCCTAATAGTTTTAAAAGTTTTAATTCTTACCTAATTACGAAAGGTCTCGAAACAACGTTCATGCGATGAACGTCGATCCCGTGCATGCCGATTCCGCTGCCATCTGAAAAATTTTTGAAATATCAGCGGCATGGGCGGGTTCCCAACAGGCGTGTGTGCATTGACTACAGAAAACTTAATTCAATGACTAGGAAGGACCATTTTCCTCTACCTTTCATAGATCAAATTTTGGAACGGTTGGCTGGTCAAGGTTTCTACTGCTTCTTAGATGGTTATTCTGGATATAATCAAGTACCTGTTTACCCGGACGATCAAGAGAAAACCACCTTTACTTGCCCATTTGGGACATTTGCATATAGGAGGATGCCTTTTGGACTATGCAATGCACCCGCAACCTTTCAACGATGCATGATGGCCATTTTTTCAGATATGGTGGAAAACTTTCTAGAAGTGTTCATTGATGATTTCTCAGTTTTTGGCCTATCTTTTGACGATTGTCTGAACAATTTGACCTTAGTTTTGAAAAGATGTAAGGAGACCAACCTCGTATTAAGTTGGGAAAAGAGCCATTTCATGGTTCAAGAAGGCATAGTTTTAGGACACGTCGTGTCCAAGAGGGGCATTGAAGTAGATAAAGCCAAAGTCGATCTTATTTCCAATCTCCCTCCACCCAAAACTGTGAAACAAATCCGATCATTCCTTGGCCATGCTGGTTTCTTCCGTCGCTTCATTCAGGATTTCAGCAAGATTTCCAAATCCTTGTGCAATCTTCTTGCCAAGGACACTCCCTTTGTCTTTGATAAAGTATGCGAGGAGGCATTTGAAAATCTTCGCTCGAAATTGACCACTGCACCTATCATACGGCCCCCTAATTGGACCCTTCCATTTGAATTAATGTGTGACGCATCCGACTATGCCATTGGGGCAGTTTTAGGGCAATGGCTAGATAAGGTACCTCATGTCATCTATTACGCTAGTAAAGCACTCTCAGATGCACAATTGAACTACACCACCACTGAGAAAGAATTGCTAGCTGTAGTATTCGCACTAGACAAGTTTCGATCTTACCTATTAGGATCCAAGGTTACCGTATTCACTGATCATGCTGCCCTTCGACACCTTCTTGCAAAGAAAGACACCAAACCCCGTCTGATTCGATGGATTCTTTTACTACAAGAATTTGACCTAGAAATTCGTGATAAGAAAGGAACTGCAAATGTCGTAGCGGACCACTTATCTAGGATTCTTCTTGAGCCCTCTCAAAATACCTCACCCTTACACGATTCTTTTCCAGATGAACAATTATTTGAGGTACAAGGAATAAAAACACCATGGTTTGCAAACATAGTGAATTACCTTGCCATACGACGAATTCTTGATGATTGGTCAACTCAAGACAAGAATCGATTCTTTTCACAAGTGAAGTTCTATTATTGGGATGATCCCGATCTATTCAAGTATTGTCCCGATCAAGTAATCCGTCGATGTGTCCCCGAATGCGAATTTCAAAGTATTCTTTCATTCTGCCATTCACAAGCTTGTGGGGGACATTTTGGGGGTAGAAAAACTGCTGCAAAAGTTTTACAGAGTGGATTTTATTGGCCCACACTTTTCAAAGATGCCCATAACTTTTGCCAGACTTGTGAACGGTGCCAACAGATGGGTACCATCTCCCGTAGAGATATGATGCCTCTCAACCCTATTTTAATTGTAGAAATATTTGATGACTGGGGTATTGACTTTATGGGCCCTTTCCCATCATCTTTTTGGTTTCGAATACATTCTGGTAGGGGTTGATTATGTTTCAAAATGGGTAGAAGTTGTCGCCACTAAAACTAATGACCACAAGGTTGTGATTAAATTTTTACATGAAAACAGCTTTTGTCGTTTTGGCACACCCCGAGCCATCATCAGTGATGGGGGATCTCATTTTTGCAACCGGTCTTTCGAGGCTTTGGCTCGCAAATATAACATCACCCACAAAGTTGCTACCCCATACCATCCCCAAACGAGTGGACAAGTCGAGGTGTCCAATAGGGAGTTAAAACACATCTTAGAGAAAACGGTACGTCCCGATAGGAAAGATTGGTCTCAAAGAATAAATGATGCACTCTGGGCCTATCGTACTGCCTACAAAACTCCTATTGGCATGTCTCCCTACCGATTAGTTTTTGGAAAAGCTTGTCACTTACCGGTAGAACTTGAACATAGAGCTTTCTGGGCTATCAAAAAGTTTAACTTACACATGGCAGTTGCTGGTCCTCACCGAAAACTCCAACTAAGTGAACTTGAAGAATTGCGCAATGAGGCTTATGAAAATGCTAAAATTTATAAAGCAAGGACTAAGGCTTTTCATGATAAAAATATTAACCGTAAGTCCTTCGAACCTGGTCAAAAGGTTTGGCTGTTCAATTCCAAGTTGCGACTCTTCCCGGGTAAACTTCGCTCTAGGTGGGATGGACCATTCGTAGTGAAAAAGGTTTCTCCTTATGGTGCAGTAGAGATCCAACACCTCAATGGTGGACATGTTTTAAAAGTCAATGGTCAAAGGTTAAAACTTTATGTGGACTGTGTTGCCGACGGGCAATTGATCGAATCCCTTAATTTGACGAACCCTATTTATCAAAATAATTAAGGATGCACTGTGTCTGGCTGAAGACAATAAACTTAGCGCTTGTTGGGAGGCAACCCAATTCTTTTAGTTTTCTTTAACATTGAGGACAATGTTAGGTTTAAGTTTGGAGGTATTTTTAAGTATTTTTAATCATTTTTTGTTTTGTTTGCATCTCTTGCATTCGTTTTCACTTCATAATGTCAGGTTTATCAAAAGAAATAAAAAAATAAAAAAATAAAAATATCTTTTTAAAAAAATGTGTTCATTTTTATTTTTTATAAAATAATAATAATAATAATAATAAATTAAAAAAAAAGTTTTTGTTTTTAAAAACCTCATTTCTATACATTAATGCGAGAATGATAAACACACAGGGTATATAAAATCTAAAAAGCCCAATGACTAGTCGGAAGTAATACAAATTTAAGTTCTTTTCATTAAGTCTCTCTTAGGGAGTTGTAAGCTAATTAATACTTCGGAATTTCACTACACACTGGCCGACACTTCTAAGGTCTAGGCTTGACATTATATTGATAGTATAGTAGCAACCTTGGACCCTGATGAATCATACTTATCTAATCCAAAAAAAAAAAAAATCATCAATAATAATGGATTTAGTCACGAACATCGAAAAGGGCTACCTATTGTCAAAGGTCAAGTGGGCTTGTGATGAGAACTCCGAGCATAAGTCCGTAGGGGAGTCTTGATGCCTGACACCTTGTGCCAACTGGTGTGAGAGTTGTCGACTGATTGCTCGTTACATGGAGAAATCACCACAAGAGTAAAAGTGCACAATTTATATGTCTTTAATTTTAAAAAAAAAAAAAAACTCTATATTGACCTTGAAAAAGACAACAATGTGAAAGCCGTCGTTGTAAAAATTCGAGTAAACTGGAATATTACAGATAAAGCCCGTGAGGTACTAAAGTAAACATCCACAACTCTCGAAATTCTGCAGATAAGATGATTTTGAATCAGTGAGCAGGTTCTTTCGACCAATCCTTGGAAACTACTGGTATTAGCAATATTTTGGAGATCCGAACTCTTAGCTTGTGTACGGTCCAGATTTCACCGAGCACTCCAGTATAAATGAGTCTTACAACTCCCTAAACGGAAACTTAATGACTTTAACTTAGATTGCATACTAACCTAGAATTTGGGCTGATTTAGTAAATAAAACCGTGTGTGCTTTGAAATTCTTATCATTTATGTATTTTAAATTAGATTTTAATTAAAAAAAGGGAGTTTTTGAAATTCTTAGCTAGTATGCATTTGGAATTTGATTTTCACTTCATAGATCAATCGATAAAAAAAATAAAAAAAATAAAAAATAAATAAAATAAAATAAAATAATCATAACAATAAATAATTTATTTTAATATTGAAGTTTGTGGGTATCATCATTGGAAACCCTCACGAGACAAAACTCGTCCACTAGGGCCACCTAGGGGTTTAAAGCCTTGTTGCATAGGGTAAATGCAATCGCGATTCCTACGAAAGTGAGTTAATTTCTCTTCTATTTTGCTCGAGGACTAGCAAAATGTAGGTTTGGGGGTGTGATAAGTGCTAGATAATGTACAAATTTATCTATTTTACATAGTACTTATTATTATTGTTATAAGCAGACGATTAATAGATAATTAAACAAAGTTCAAGAATATAGAGAAGGCTAGGGATCCGGAATCCTCCTTGACAATATTACTTTCAATAAATAAACTCGGCGATTCTTGATTAGAGATTAATATGATAGAGTAGTTCTAATCATGGAGTATACAATCTGAAAACATGAATTCAACATCTAAGTATTTATCGTGCCGGTTACGTCTACGACAAATCAAACATCGAAACAATCCATGCATCAATATATATATAAACCATAAAAGATCTATCTAATAAATAAATATTCAAGAATTCAAAATATACCAATGGATATAAAATAATTAGAATAAAAGTTTAGAGTATACTTGATGAAAGCAACATGACAAGGATTCATCCATCACCCTTTGCCAACGGAATTAGCAAACCATTACAAACATCAACATCCCTCCCTTTCTCACTCTCTATTTTTTTCTTCTTTTTATTTTCGGAAACAGGGCATCCCCTGTTTCCCTTTCTCTTCTTCTTTCTTGTTTTCTTCCACTGCAGCAGCCCGGCGCCTCTATTTTTCTGAATGAGGGATCCCCCATTTCTGTGTGGGAATGAAGCCCCCCACCTCCCAGCCGACCCCTCCCCTGTTTTATACAATGAAAACCTCCCACAAAAACAAGATTTCCTCACAAATTAAAACCAAAATTTCCAAAATAAAGATGCTGGAATTTCGCTGGGAGGAGGAGGTCGTCCGGGATGCCCTTCTCGGCTGGCTGCGGGATGCCCGATCGCGGGTTCTATGATTCTCAGACGCGGGTGCTGCTGTGACGCCGGGAGAGTGCTTGTGGACGGCTGAAATCCGGGAAGTGAATCACGGAAGCGTGGGATACGGGGTCGCATGCTGAAGAACGAAGATGGAGGAAGTTGGGAGGCATGTGAAATGGGCGGAAGAAGGGGCATTGATCGGGATGCTGGAGATGGAAATGGTTGCATCGCTGGAGGAGGCGGATTGAGCGGACGAAATGACTGGGACGCTCGGGCTCGGGCGGACGCTTTGGAGGAGCGCGATCTCTTCCGGACGGCCACTGGGAAGATTCACGGGATGCTGGGACGAGTGAGCTGATCACGGTTGAGACAGGCGGACGAGTGCTGGGATGAGCGGACGAACGGGATCGTCCTGGCAAAGATGGAAAGACTCCGCATGGACGCTGTGGAGCAGGAAGCTTGGATGCGGGTGCTCCATGATAAGTGCTAGATACTGTACAAATTTATCTATTTTACATAGTACTTATTATTATTGTTATACACATATTTTAAATATTAACAGAAGAAAATGTGTTTCCCCTCGTCATTTCATTTTAATAAATTATTAGAGGTAATTCATGTTTGGTTTAATTTTCTATATCGATTTAGTCTAATGTGTGTGCAGGTCGAGTCACCCCATTCACGAATTAGTCCCAATCTGTTTCATGTGTGGATTACTTTCTTCCACATGTGCATGAAGCTACCCATTTCTTTGTCCACGTCATCTTTCCCATGTGCACCAGGCTTCCCAACTTAGCAAAACAGAGCCCTCCCAACCTACCCGAGTGGACCCCAACCACCTCTCTAAAAAAAAAAAAAAAAAATTCACTCACGCCCGTATTCATCTTCCGCATCATTCTTCTCCTCTTCTTTCCCCCTGTTTCGGATCATCTCCCATCCTTCCCTATCCTTCCCAGATTTTCTCAACTATCCAAGCCAATCCAAGCTTCCCAGATGAATCCTCATGCGATTCATCATCCCCCGTATCCAGCAAATCTCCCAGGCTCAAATCCACACGTTTTTCCTTTGCTTCAAAACAAAGCTCATCTCCCTCCCAGCCGGCCCCAATGCAGCACTGAAACAGGGGAGATTTCCAAATCGACCCAGCCTCCCGATTCTCGCCATCACCGTCCGCGTCTCCTCCGGATTCAAGATCCCAAATCCCGGATGACCCCGCCTCTTCCTCTTCATCCTGCAATGCAGTCCTCCCAGCATCCGCGAGTTAAGCATCATCTTCCTCCCAGCCGATTCTAGAATCCATCCTCTCCCCACTCCGTTCATCGCGTCCCAACATTTCAGATCCTCCCAGATTTCCTCTCATCCCGCGATGCAGCCAGCGAATCAGGCGTTCGTCCGAAGTGTCTTCAACGCATCCATGGCACGATTCAAGTCTGCAGCACATCTCCGGCCATCCGGATTTCCTTCCACAGCCGAGGTGTCCCAGATTTCAGCTCCCAATCGCAACCAGATCAGCAGAGATCGTGCCGGCACACCTCACGTCTCCAGCCAGCCACGCATCAGGCATCCGCCTGCATCCCCGCCTCCTCACAGCTGCCGTTCCGAGCGAGATCCGAGATTCAGCGCGTCCAGCTCCTTCCCTTCCATCCGCACGCCCAAAATCGGGGAAGATATGATTTTATTCCACACTGAACCGGCGCCCGTGGAGATTAAAAGGAGGAGGGTGGCCATCGAAAAAGGGGGGGGAAGCTCGGTTCGAGAACAGAGCTTGCTCTGTTTCGGTGAAGAGAAAGAAATAAAAAAAGAAGGAAAAGAGAATAAAAAAAGAAGGAAAAGAAAATAAAAACCAAGAGAGGGTTTGAGGTGTATGGCAAAGGAGTTCTTCAGCATACCAATGGAGATGACGAGCACCATGAGCAGCTAAGCCTCGGTTTAGGGGTTTGATGAAGCCAAAGAGGAGTATTCGTTTCATTTTTATTGATTTGAGTTTGTATTGTAAGATGGTTGCATGATGAATAATTTATCAATTGATCTTATGATTTATCCAATTTATGTGAATCATTTATCTTGCATAAAATATTTTACATAGATTGATCTATTTCATCGAATCCAACACCTGTGGTTTGGAGGAGATATTCATGTGATATCGATTTCATGTTTAATGATTTAATGATCAGATGCATCATGCTAGGTTAGACAGGTCATGCTTATCATTAGAGTAGATGGTTTGTGCTAGACTTAGATGATTCATGCTGCGAATTAATCATAATTTTTAATGATTGCTTTGGCTTGTAGTCGGAAGCAATTAAGTCTTAAATACAACTCAATCATTAAAAGCGTCACGGATACAACTCTATCGGTGGAATCTAGCCCTAAACACCTCTCTCCATTGATAATTCGTACTACTATATCCACATTAATTCTTAGTTTTTATCATTTACTCTAGCTTATACCCTTTGAAGTAACAATTCAATTAGGAAAAAATAACTTGTCTCCAATCCTTGTGGACAGACACCCATAATCACTATCCTACGGGATACGTGCTATTGCGTGGTTTATTTTTGAAATTGAAATAACCGATCACTCCACGGACGCTTGGGAGGTGATTGCGGTCAAGACGGGAAGGGAGCTGATCACTGGTGCGGATGGAATCAGGATGCTAGGATTGGGTGCGGGAGATCAGATCACAGATCCTGGCTCACGGACGGCTGGAAGCTTGAGTTGCATTGCGGAATTTGGGGAGTCGCTTGGGTGCACGGAAGAAGAGTCATAGACTCTGTTCTGCAGTTGGGAAGATGCATTCTTTTTGGATGAATTTATATAAAATAATGATAAAAATTATAATAAGTGCTAAGGATAATATTTAATCATGCAAATGTTAACACCTATTATTTATCATTATTTTGCTAGCATTAGGCTAAGTTAATTGGTACTTAGATCGCACTTTTGTGCTCTCATCAGTAGGGTATGCACCTATAAGGAATC
The DNA here is from genome assembly GCF_009389715.1 of Phoenix dactylifera. NCBI lineage: Eukaryota > Viridiplantae > Streptophyta > Magnoliopsida > Arecales > Arecaceae > Phoenix > Phoenix dactylifera. Next base: position 210,748 of record NW_024067900.1, on the reverse strand, counting down.
TATCGACCTTCATAGATAAGGAGAGATCCTATGTGATTTATAAGACTGAGTTCGTTGAAAGTGGGTCCTATGTTCTTCGGTGTTAAGCATGCTGAATTTTTTTTTTTTTTTGAAAACCATGGCTGAACCTGATCGGGTTGCCTACGTACCCCTTCATAAGGGGGATCAAGCCATACGTAGTTCTTTTTAAGTTTTAAAACGCAGCGAAAAAATTGAATCAAACAATTTAATTCATGCATGCTTACAAGATCAAATCTAGAAATCAGCACCTTAAGAACACATAGGATTATGCCGAAATCGTTTAAACAATTATGCTAAAATATTCATGCTTGATTAACTATCATATCTGAAAGGTAAACACTCTATTCCGATTAATCTCCGAATATCCATCGAATGGATTCTAGAGATAACTCCGTGAGGAGCCCCAAAGGAGGGTAAAACCTCGGGAAATCAGACCTAGACCCTAACTCCAAAATAAAATATTGATGTGGGATTAATACCTTTTATGATAGAAGAAACTTGTGGATCTGATCCTTGACTTCGCAGCCACGCACACGAATGGCCTCTATGAGAAGTACACGCGAAGCCCTAGGTAGATCGTCTTCCGTGGTAGTGCTAGCTCGCGCAGAAACGTTGCAATGGCTGAAGCTTTCTCCTTCTAAACACTCAACCTTTGATTGTTCTTCAAGAAGATGGAGGATGGACATGAGGAAGAAGGAGAAGAAGGGATGGAGGCCCTTAGAAATTTTTTTCAGAATTTTTTTGAAACCTCTAAATATGGTATATCTTGAACCCAAGGCATGGGGGTTTTTTATAGCCAAAAGACCACCCCACGCCTCACAACTAATTTGGCTGATAAAATTCCCAAAAAATTCTAGTGGTTTGGAAGATAAGAGGAGATAAACATATCCAAATTTCATGCATTTTGGATCCCTAAAAGATAGGAATTTATGCATCCAAAGTTCAGCCGCAGACCACCCTATTTCATGCACCATGCAATCCCTACAAATTAGGAAATTCATCTAAATCTTTCTAGAAAGATTTAAGGTGCCATTTTTATAGAAAATATAGCCCCACGCCTTCTCTCTTCTCACGCCAATTTTTGGCCAAAAATAAAGAGGATAGACGTAGAAAATATTGGGGATAAATTAAGATGTCATTCTTCTCCAAGAAGATAAGGATGGGTTCCTAAAATTTAGGGATTCTTCTCCTTATCCAATTCTGATTATTTGGACTCATAATCCTCATCAAATAAGGTCTTCTAATTGATTTGTATCAAGCCCAATCCAATTGGGTCAAGTCCCATCAATTGGGTCAAGCTCAATCTACTTGGGTTGAACCCAATCCAATTAGGTCAAACCCTGATGCAGCCCAAATTGAATCCTATTCAATTTGCCTCAACCTAAGCCCAATTACTCAATCAAATTGAGTTCATTAGCAATCTAATTGCTAATTAATCCTCCAATAATTCAATAATTATTTTAATGCAACTTTTGCTTTGGATAATTTGTCAATCGAATTGACCAAATTACCCCTAAATGATTCTTAATCATCAATCAGCCATTTGATCAACCTAGAAACTTATATGCGTGTGACCTCATAGGTTCGAACCTAAGTCGGTAGCATAGGAACGTCTTCCTATACTAATCGATGTGACCATCTAGCAATGGTACCCGACGTCCGGATAGGCCGAATATATGCGAAGCAAATATTCTGGAACCCTGGACTATGGTTACTGTATAATTCAATCCCTTTGAATCCTAATGTCAGGATGACTTAGAGCTCACTGTCAACCCTATAATTAGTACATCCATTATGTGATTAACTTTAGATATCCCGTGACTCCTCACTGGGATTACCCTGGCCAAGGTTTTGCTAAATTAATCGCAAGACATTATCTTCTGTTTCCAGGAGGCGTCAATTCCATCTCGACTCACAACTGACTACGCAAGTACTTGACTGCACCCAGTAACCTTCCGTCACTGAATTAGAAATTCAGGTGGTCCGGTACCAAAGTACAGTGAGTTGCTTGCTAGTCACAGGTTGCGATCTCAGGTCAGAGGGCCAAACTTATACCCATATCCACTCGGAACATCTCTTGACAGTAGAGCGTTCTGGAATTGGTCACGTTCAGTGAAATGTACTCCTACACTTTACCTGTGTGGCATACCAGTGTCTCCACACTCCTTGGTTAAGAGGACAACCAACGTATATGTCACACAATGACCTAATCTCGATAATGCTGTCGTCCCAGTAACAACATATCATTTGGTCGCGAACCAGTTTAAGGACTCAAAGATAAATCCTTCTTTATCATAACATAACTCCTAAGGACTTCATCATATAAGAGTTCATTTGAAGATGAAATGATGAATAATACCAAAATATACTTTATTAATTTGACAATTCATTTACAAAATTCAATCATCAATATGCTGACGATTGACATTTAGGATACAATTTCCAACAACTCCCACTTAGCCTAAAGCCAATCGGCACAGTATCTAATACCCATCTTTGACTTGTATTCGTTGAACTCTTTGATGCCGAGGACTTTGGCAAATGGGTTAGTCATATTTTCTTTTGTATCAATTTTTTGTAGAATCTGCCACTGTGTGCTGCTTGGAACTCTTCCAGCAGATGGCCGCATCCTTAAGAGTGAAGATATATCCTGACACGCTCTTGCTATCATCTTGATCTGACTGAAAACTTAAATCGGTATATCCCTCAAGTTTTAAGTCAGAATCACCATAGACAAGCCACTGATCTTTAGTATTTCTCAAATACTTAAGGATGGTTTTTACAACCTTCCAGTGGTTGCTACCTGGATCAGACTGGTATCTGCTCACTACTCCTAATGAGTATGCCACGTCTGGTCTAGTACATGTCATGGCATACATTATAGATCCCACTGCCGAAGCATATAAAATTCTATCCATACTCTCTCTTTCTTGAGAGGTTGTCGGACAATCCCTTTTAGAGAGGTTAATTCCATGGCCCATTGGAAGATAGTCTTTTTGGAATTAATCATACTGAACCTTTTCAGTATAGTATCAATGTATGTGGATTGGGATAATCCAAGCAATCTTCTAGATCTATCTCTATAGATCTTCATCCCTAGGATGTAAGATGCTTCTCCCAAATTCTTCATGGCAAATTGAGATGATAGCCATACCTTTATTCCTTGTAATGCAGGAATGTCATCCCCGATTAAAAGAATGTCATCCACATACAAAATAAGAAATATAATAACTGAACCATTTGCCCATTTATAAATGAAAAGTTCCTCTTCATGCTTAATGAAGCCATATGTTTTGATTACCTTATCAAAACGTATATTCCAACTCCGTGAAGTTTGCTTTAATCTATAAATGGACCTTTGTAGCTTGCACACCTTAGATTCATCTGTAGATGTAAAACCTTCAAGTTGTATCATAGATACCTCCTCTTCTAAATCTCCATTTAGAAATGCGGTCTTTACATCCATTTGCCAGATTTCATAGTCTAAATGTGCTGCTATCGCAAGCACAATCCGAATGGACTTGAGCATTGCCACAGGAGAAAATGTCTCGTCATAATCAATACGATAACGTTGATGATATCCCTTGGCAACCAGACGGGCTTTATAGGTCTCTACCTTTCCGTCTGCACCCCGTTTCCTTTTGAATATCCACTTACACCCTATGGGTTTAATCCCTTCGGGTGGGTCAACTAATGTCCATACATTATTGACCTTCATGGATTCCATTTCGGATTGCATGGCTCCAAGCCATTTATCAGAGTTATACCTCTGCATTGCATCCATATATGTGATCAGATCCTCATCGTTTTCATCAAGTTCGATAGGATCCCCATCCCGGACCAAGAAACCGTAGTATCTGTCCGGCTGATGTGGTACTTTACCTGATCGCCTTAATGGTGCATCTAAGATGGGTTCTGGATCTGATCTAATCAAATCTGACTCAATTGGTTCAGTGGATGGTATCGGGTCTTCTATATGTTGAACTTCTCTAAGCTCAACATTAGAGCTTTTAGTTCCTTCACTAAGGAATTCTTTCTCCAGGAAAACAGCTCTATTGCTTACGAACAACTTTTGTTCTTCAGCAAAGTAGAAGTAATATCCTTTAGTTTCTTTAGGATAACCAACAAAGAAACATTTGTCAGACTTGGGTTCAAGTTTGTCTGTCTTCAAACATTTGACGTACGCTGGACATCCCCAAACTCCAAGGTGAGAGAGCATCGGCTTACGTCCAGTCCACATCTCAAGTGGTGGTTTATTTACAGACTTACTTGGAACCTTATTTAGAATGTAGCAGGCTGACTCAAGAGCATATCCTCAAAAGGATATGGGCAGATCAGCAAACCCTATCATGGTGTTAGGAAACCCGCCCATGCCGATGCCGCAGAAAAATTACAAAAATTTCAGATGCAGCGGAAGAGGCATGCGCGGGATCAACCGTTCATCGCATAAATATTGTTTAAAAACCGTTCGTAGATAGATAAGGATTAAAAACTATTAAAGATATTAGAAGATCAGATCTTCAACTTGTGCGGGTAGATGATCACCGCAAACTGATGATCGTGGTTTTTGGATGAAGGTTCGCTTGAAGCCGTTCAAGTGCCCGGCCTCTACGGGTATCCACACGAAGCAGGAACCGATCCAAGCTCTCTATCTCCCCGGAGTGCAAGCTCCCTTGCAGAGATAACTTTTGATGGCTGATGTCCTTCCTCTTAATCAACCCTTGATTGTGCTTGGGAGGAGGAAGAAGAAGGATGCAAGTGGATGAAGAAACCAAGCTTGCTTGCAGCCCCTTTACTTTCCCTTAACGTTGGAAGAAGGAAGGGAATAGGAGGAGGCCGCCAAGCACTTCTTTCTCCCTTCTTGCTGATGGCGGCTGAAACAAGGGAAAAGGAGGGCCATGGCTGGAGAGGAGAGGGCCTTTCACACGCCCTAATGCTGCCCCATGCTAAGGAGGATTAGGTGTCCCTCTTATGGCTAAGTTGTTAGATGTATGCCCTAGAAGCCAATTTTGGCTGACACATTATTAATTCTAGGACATAATTTGTACTTGACTTTATTATTATTGAATAAATGAAAGACATCTTTTTCATTCATATTATTATTGTGTCTATGAATCGTCCAAGAAATTAATAAGATGATGATGCATATTCTCAAGAGTTGAGAATTTGAGCCATGTATCGTTAGTGATTAATTTCTAAATGCTCCTGATCGATGGATCATCACGAGGACGGTGATCGATCCGATGAGATCAGTGCACACATTACTTTCCTTATGGATGGACGAGACTCGAGTCCACAGTGTGGTGACACTGAAGTAATAGTGCAGGTGCTTGTTAAGAACAAGGGTACTGAGCGTGACCAATACAAGAAGTCACTTGGATGTCTATCCACTCGTCAGTGACTTGCTTGATGTTGCAGTAGTGTGACTGGTCCTTTGACCTGCGGTGCTTCGGCTACTCACAGTGAGGTTATTGTAGTTTGACTGCACACATACATGGTCTCTAGCCATATGGGTCCATGCAGTGTATATTGGCTGCAGTAAGTTCACTGTAGGAGTAGGGTATGCACCTATAAGAAATCTATCGACCTTGATAGATAAGGAGAGATCCTATGAGATTTATAAGACTGAGTTCGTAAGACCTCGGCCGGGGCAGTATGCACAGTGGAGAAAGAGTTTTCCACTCTCGAACTTAAGTCGAATAAATCTTCACATATGACAGACGATGGGGTTTGACGAGTTGTCCATGACCTCCGTCCTGTAGGGATCCACGATAGTAGGACTGTATCACATGATAACTGCACCTCGAGGTTCATCATTCTATTCTGCTGGGTAGCCACTACATGCTGCTAGGTGTCACTGGTGGATGGTGGGACTCATAGGGATTATCTTGATGATCGATAAACCCTAATGAGTTAAGTTGGAATCGTTCCAACCCATTGAAAGGAGTTTTCAATGATATTGTGATAGAGATTACAGTATATCTCACTACCAGTCAGAGTAGAACCTATGGGGTCACACACACTAGAGGCATTGACCGATCCGATGGATGAATTGTGATTAGGAATCACAAGTAATCAATTCGATTGATAAAAAGTTGAAGAAGGAACAAAGGGAATTAATTAATTGGATTAGGACTAGGAATCCTACTTGGACTGGGATTCCTACTTGGACTAGAAATCCTATTTGGAGTAGGACTAGGATTCCTACTTGGAGTAGGATTCCTATAGTCCTAATTAGATTAGGAGTTTTGAATTAAGTTTGGATTCCTACTTGGAGTAGGATTCCTAGAGTCCTAATCGGATTAGGACTCCAAATTCAAATTAGAGTCCTAATTGGATTAGGACTAGAATTAAACAAATCCTAATTAGATTAGGATTCCTCAAGTCCTAATTAATTATTAATCTAATGAATCAACATGACTCCTAATTGGGTTAGGATTGAAGAGTTCAATTGAGTCATGGTTCGTTCAAGTTCTAATTGGATTAGGACTAGCATAGATTGAATCCGATTGATTCATGATTTGGTTAATCCTAATTAGATTAGGACTAAACCATGAGAGGGGCACCTAATCCTCTTTGGAAGAGGATTAGGTTAACCAAGTAAGAGGGGCATCAGCCCCTCTCCACTTGGTTAGGGCGACATGAAGAGAGGGGCCGGCGCCCCCTCTTGGAAATAACTCAAGGGCTCCTAATTGTTAGGGGCCCTTCATACTTATTAAAAGGGAGCTAGGGCCGGCGCCCTAGTAGAGCTTTTCCTCTTCCCTTAGAGCCGTGGCCACCCTCTCCCTCCCTTGGTTCAGCCGCCAGCAAGAAGAAGAAAAGAAGAAGCCATGGCGTCCTCCTCTTCCTCCTTTCCTCCTTCCAACGCAGGGAAAAGAAAGTAGGCTGCAGGGGCTTTGCTTCTTCCTCTTCTTCATCCTTCTTCTTCCTTCACTCAAGTACATTCAAGAGTTGAAAGAAAGAGAGGAGATCAGCCATCAAAAGTTATCTCTGCAAGGGAGCTAGCACCCCAGTGAGATAGAGAGCTTGGATCGGATCCTGCTTCGTGTGGATACCCGTAGAGGCCGGGCACTTGAACGGCTTCAAGCGAACCTTCATTCAAAAACCACGATCATCAGTTTGCGGTGATCATCTACCCGCACAAGGTGAAGATCTGATCTTCTAAAGTTATTAAAAGTTTTTAATCCTTACCTAACTACGAACGGTCTTGAAACAACGTTCATGCGATGAACGTCGATCCCGCTTATGCCTCTTCCGCTGCCATCAGAATTTTTTTTTGAATTTTCTGGAGCATGGGCGGGGTTTCTAACAGTGGTATCAGAGCCTAGGCTTCATAGATTAGGGTAAGGATTAATTATTAGTAGGCTTATTAGATCTGAAAATTGAAAGATTATGCATGCTGAAAATTTTCTGCATGCAGATTTTTTCTAGGGTGCTAATTTTTGCATGCTGATTTTTATGTGATAAGATGATGATTCTAATTGCATTGTTAATGAGATTACAAAGTTTAGAATCATGATTAGCATGATCAGCAACCTATGTCACGAGATAATCAGTTAGTTTTCAGATCTGAAAATTAGAATTGCTGCATGTGGTGATGATCATAGGATTCAAACCTTTTTGGTATCAAATGTAATGACCTGCGATGTGATCTGTAATGTCATGTAATTTTTCAGATTGTTGCCCAGATAGACAACCCAAGAGGGGGGGTGAATTGGGTTTTAAAATAATTTTGCAATTAAAATGTTTGTGGATGACTAATTAATACTTTTGCAAGATGATTAATTAGTTGCTATGTGCTGTGAGTGAAATGAGAGTGAGAGAGAGAGAGACAAGCAATCACAAACACAATGTTTATAGTGGTTCGGAGCTAACCCTTGCTCCTACGTCCACTCCCCAAGTCTCACTTGGGAATTCACTATAACCCCTTGGATTACAGCTGGTTGTTTTACAAGCTCACAACCCAACTTGTTGTTTTACGAGCTCACAACGAACTCGGTCGGTTTTTCCAGGCTCACCGACTAGAACCACCCCGATTGTTTTCCCGGGATCACAATCGAACCCTTACACGTTGGTTTTACCCTCGGCTCACCAACCAACCTCTACACTCTCGATTCAATCCCCTGATTGAATCAAGCAAAGACAAGATGGAAAGAATGACAACAAATAGAAAAACAGAGCTTCTCAAAAGCAGATAAATAACAATATAAACTAGAGAGAAGTTAAGAGCCCTCAAACACGTTTGAGTTGGAGTAGAGTAGGGCTTCTTGAACTTTGAGTCTCCTCTTGAACGTCTGGTCGACTTGAAAGCAGGAGGAGACTTCTTTAATTGTTGGGAAGAGGGAGCTGGATGGAGTTAATGGTGCTCTTCCTTCTTTTCTGTTGAAAACCCGTTTGCAGAGAAAGAATGCTTGATTTCTTTGAATGGAATGGTAGTTCTCTGCCTTGCTACAGTCCTCTGTGGCTATTTAAACCATCCCCCACGGAAACTAGCCGTTAGACACCTTTTTCTGCCCGTTCTGCACACTCTGCACAACCTGACAATGTGTCCGTTGGGGTTGGAGTCGACTCGGCTGTAGCGGGAGTCGACTCATGCTTTTCTGGAGTCGGCTCGGCAACTGTTCCGGATTTGAATTAAAGTGACCTCCTCGACTGGGAGTCGACTCGACTTAACCCAGAGTCGACTCGCCAACTTCTGGAGCTGACTTGGCATTCTCGGAGTCGGCTCATTCCATGAAGTTCATGGAGCTAATTTTCAACTTGGCCCACTCGAGTCGACTCGACAATCCTGGGAGTCGACTCGGCGCTCAGAGCCCGAACTCCCGATCTTCTGTCTTTTGGCTCGTCCAGTCTTGGAGTCGACTCGAACTGTTCCGGAGTCGACTCGGCTCTCAGTTTCCGAAACATAGCCTTCTGCCTTTTTGGTGTATGCCTTGGAGTCGACTCGAGTTGTCTGGGAGTCGACTCGGCTCTCAGAGACAATAAGTCGGTCTTCTGTCTTTTTGGGGTCACGCTGTCTCGGAGTCGACTCGCGCATTGCGGGAGTCGACTCGGATCTCAGAGTCCGAAAACTGCTCTCTGACTTTTCCTTTGTGTACCACTGAGAGTCGACTCTCGCTTTCTTTGGAGTCGACCTGCCAACCATCAGAGTCGACTCGCGTTCCACAGGAGTCGACTCGAATCTCAAGGTCGAAAATCGCTCTCTGACTTTTCTGTCTGTAACACCTTGGAGTCGACTCAAACTACTCCAGAGTCGACTCTGTAAGCATCGGAGTCGACTCGCGCACTTCAGGAGTCGACTCGCTGACAGGTTTTGAGTTGATGCTTTCTGCTCGTCTGTCTGTTCTCAGTCGGAGTCGACTCGTAATGATCTGGAGTTGACTCGAGTCCGTGCCAGTGATTCTGATACGCTTGGAGTCGACTCGTAATATCCCGGAGTCGACTCGAGTCTCAGACTTTGGTTCAAACTGACTTCTTAATTTGTCCAAAATATCTTGAACCAAGTCTAGAAACATTTGGACAAGATTTTCACTGAAACACTCAATTGAATTCATTAGTAAACAAAAGATATACTCAAATGCTTTGAGCTCATCAAAATCAAATAGGGTTTTAATCAATCACTCCACAATCTTCCCCTTTTTGATGATGACAAAACATTGAGTATATGTAAAGTGAATTGCTCAATAAACAGGAAAATAAAATCCATAAATGAATTCAAGTGTCTGGTTATTTAATTTATCCAAGCTTGAAAGGTGTGAAACAATAAATTTTGGAGTTAAAGCTCCCCCTTTCATTTGGAATTATATAAGCCTTCATGTCATGCATTCAATTGTTTGGCTTATATATATTTAATGATTTAGCTTTCTTAAAAATTCAGATTCTCCCCCTCAACATATGCATTCTACTTTGTTTTGATTCTCTGAATTTCCTTTTAATGCATTGAAGTTTTTGAACTGAAATTTTTGGTTTTTAGAGGAAAAATCTGTCAATTTGTTCTTGAGTAGGATTCAACTAATCTCCGAATATCCCTTGAATAGATTCTGGAGATTACTCCATTAGGAGCCCCAACAGAGAGATAATGAGCCTCGAGGTACCAAATCCACTAAGAACAAATTATGTTTTAATTTTTGATTCTCATTTTGATTTCTTTTATGTTGATTCCATTTACATATCTACTAAATATTTCTTCCCCTTTTTGTCATCGTATCAAAAAGGAGGTAAGCAGAACAAACAATCAATTAGAGATCAAATTGCACACAATTGAAGAGAATATGTCTACTCATTGTATTGATGTGTATGTAAATACATTTTAGAATACAATAAGTAAAGCAAAAAGTACATGTCAAAATAACACAAAATGATCTAAGGCTTCCTCGAGGAGGATGCGGCTCCCCGGGGCATGCGCTCTGCAAGTAGTGTGACTGCATTGGTGACGTGTGTCCAGCTCTGCAAAATGATCTAAGGCTTCCTCGAGGAGGATGCGGCTCCCCGGGGCATGCGCCCTGCTATGTGTCGTATCGAGCTCGGTCACCGACTTCTGAAGTGTGTCCAGCTTGTCGATGAGCACATTCGCCAAGCGCTCGGCCCCCTGGGTAGTGGTGCCCATGTCGTGTCGCATGTCATCGCGCATCTTCCGAGTGGTGCTCGTGACTTCGCTCATGCTGTGGAACTGGGCTTGGATCAGGAACCTTACATTGTCGATCTCTTCCCGCACATGGGCCGTCATCTCAGCCACGGCGGACAGGAAAGGGACCAACGCTGAAGAAGGTGCAGGAGAAGGAGCAGGCACTGAACCCCGGAGCTCCCTAAGCAGGTCATCCCGGAGATCTCTAACTATCTCCTGCCGCAACTCCCGGAGCTGCTCAGGAGCGATCCGGACCTCCATGGACTGAGTATGTGGAGCTGAGGAGGAGGGTCCGGCTGAGGTGGTGGGAGCAGAAGTGGAGGAAAAGGTAGGATAGTCTGAGTCTGTGTCAGGACTGGGGGAATGTCTGGTGGTATGTGTGGAGGTGGATGATTTCCTAACCCAGGTTTCCTCGACCTTCCGAAACCCCATCCTGTGTAGGGTTCCCGGACGCATGCGATCTGTCCATCGCAATGCGCGAGAGGGTTCCCCCTCAGGAATGGGAATCTCGGCCTCCCTAAACAGAAGAGTGAACATCATGCCATAGGGGAGGGTGAGCCTAGGTCTATCTAGTGGCTCACATAGGTATCTATACATCATCTTGGGAAAGTTGATTGGGGTGTCCTGGAGGATGTAGAACATAAGAGCTAGGTCTCACTCAGATACAAAATCGAAGCGGCCAGTCTTCGGGAAGAGGGACCTAGAGATGATACTCAAGAGGAGCCGCATCTCAACTGAAAGTGAGCTAGCGGACACCTCATCTAAGGGGGACTGAGGTGGATGTCCTAGAATGGCCGTAAGGGCCTCAGTCCTATCCTCGGGGTGTGTGGGAGCCACCCCTACTTGTGGAAGATGGAGGACCTGAGCAATGATATCCTCCGAAATGAACAATGGGACCCCGGCTACCATGCCCTCGATACCCCCATCGCCCCTATGTACAGTACCGTAGAACTCCCTAACTAGGCCAGGGTATGTGGGGAGATCTAGGGAACAAAAATACTCTAAGCCCTGGGCCTGCAGTCTCTCTCCTATAGTAAAGCCCTCCCGAGAGAGATAGTCGAAATCGACGTATCTCCCGGTGGAGACCGCCTTCCCGGCGCACGGCCTCGAGGGAACCTCCCTCGGCGGGGAACGAGCCGGAGGTTGTGACCTCGCGGGGTCGTTCCGAGCCTTGGAACGCCGCTCGGTACCGGACGCGGGTTGGGGCCTCTTCCGGACAACGGCTTTACGAGGCATTTTGACCTAGAATGGGATAAAAACCCTAATGGACGGTGAAAGGTCGACGGGAAGAAGCTTAGGGACGGCCGGAGACGATCTAGAAGTCGGCTCTAGGGCTTGTGAACAGTGGCGGCGGTGAATAGAAGTGTTTTGTAAACGATGGAGTTAGGGTTAAAAAGTCGGATCCCGACTGCGAGTCGACTCCACTGAGTCGCGAGTCGACTCGACTCCAAAATATGCGCGAGTCGACTCTCCTTATGCGCCTATTGTCCTCGAGTCGACTTCCGACTGTATGCGAGTCGACTCCCCCTCTGTTGCCATCGTTCTCGAGTCGACTCCCGTAAAAGTGCGAGTCGACTCCCCCTTACGAGCCGACTCTGAAACTTACTCGAGTCGTCTCGAACTCTGGCACGCACCCAAAAAAATCATGCTATGTTCGTGCTGAATGAGGGAAAATCACTAAATTATGATCTGATTTGATGATCATTGAAAAGAAACTCTATATTAATCACAATCTAATCATCAAAATCAATGAATCTAGTGGAAAATACCACTAGGATGGATCAATCACTCCTAATACCCTCCTAAGCACACTAAATCTCTCTTCACTTAAGAGTTTTGTAAAAATGTCAGCTAATTGATCATCAGTGCAAACAAATAGAAGTGTCACATCACCATTCAGTATATGATCTCTTATGAAGTGATGTCTTATCTCAATATGTTTAGTTCTTGAATGCTGAATTGGATTTTTAGTTAGATTAATGGCACTTGTATTATCACAATTAATGGGAATTTTATCTTGTTTAATGCCATAATCTTCCAATTGTTGTTTGATCCACAAGATTTGAGCACAACAACTCCCGGCTGCAACATATTCAGCTTCAGCAGTAGATAATGCAACCGAGTTCTGTTTCTTGCTAAACCATGAGATTAAGTTTTCTCCTAGGAATTGACATGACCCGCTGGTGCTTTTTCTATCAAGTTTACATCCAGCAAAGTCTGAATCTGTGTATCCTATTAAGTTCAGGCTAGATTCTTTAGAATACCATAATCCTATATTCTTAGTTTCTATTAGGTATTTAAAGATTCTCTTGACTGCAATTAGATGAGATTCCTTAGGATTAGACTGATATCTAGCACACATGCAAACACTAAACATGATATCAGGTCTACTTGCAGTAAGATACAATAAAGATCCTATCATACCTCTATATAGTTTCTGATCTACAGATTTACCTGATTCATCTTGGTCTAATTTGCATGATGAGCTCATGGGGGTGCTGATTGACTTGTTCTCCTCCATATCAAACTTCTTAAGCATCTCCTTGATGTATTTGGCTTGATTGATGAAGATGCCTTCTTCAGATTGCTTAATTTGAAGCCCGAGGAAATAGTTCAGCTCTCCCATCATGCTCATCTCAAATTCACTCTGCATCAAGTTAGCAAATTCTTCGCAGAGGCGATTGTTAGTAGCACCGAAAATAATATCATCAACATAAATCTGTACTAATAACATATCTTTGTTTTTCTTCTTTAGAAACAATGTTGTATCTACATTGCCCCTAGAGAACTCATGTTCTAATAGGAATTTGCTAAGCCTCTCATACCATGCTCTAGGTGCTTGTTTCAAACCATAAAGTGCTTTGTTCAATTTATATACATGATTAGGGTATTGATGATTTTCAAAATCAGGAGGTTGTTCTACATATACCTCCTCATTAATATACCCATTTAAGAATGCACTTTTTACATCCATTTGAAATAATTTGAAGTCCTTAGAGCATGCAAATGCTAGTAAAAGTCTAATTGCCTCAAGTCTAGCTACAGGAGCAAAGGTTTCATCAAAATCTATACCTTCTTCTTGATTATAACCCTTTGCTACTAGTCTAGCCTTATTCCTTATTACAATACCATTTTCATCAAGTTTATTTTTATAAATCCATTTGGTACCTATAATTGAATATTCAAAAGGTCTTTCAACTAGATTCCATACCTTGTTTCTAGTAAATTGGTTTAATTCTTCTTGCATTGCATTTATCCAATTTACATCTTTTTCAGCTTCTTCTATGTGTTTGGGCTCAAAATGTGAAACGAAAGCTAGATGATTGTTTAAGTTTCTAAGTGATGCTCTAGTCCTAACAGGTTGAGATGGATCATCTAGAATTAATTCCTTAGGATGCCCGTGAGCAAACCTCCAAGCCTTAGTCAGCCCATGATCCATAATAGCCTCTTGGCTTGATGATGCATTTCCAATTAATTTTTGATTATCATCTTGTAATGTCATCTCATCTATCTTCTCTTCAAGAATTTCACCATCATCATCGAAATTAACTCTCTTGCTAGAAGAGATATCACTAAAATCATCAAAAACAACATGTATGGATTCTTCTATAACTAGGGTTCTTTTATTAAAGATTCTATAGGCTTTACTAGTTGTGGAGTACCCCAAGAATATACCCTCATCAGATTTAGAGTCAAATTTTTCTAGATTATCTTTCCCATTATTATGAACAAAACACCTACATCCAAAAATATGAAAATAGTTCACTTTTGGTTTTCTGTTTTTCCAAAGTTCATAAGGTGTTTTCTTTATGATGGGTCTTAATAAAACTCTATTTAATATATGACAAGAAGTATTGATGGCTTCTCCCCAAAAGTACTTAGGGAGGTTACTTTCACACAACATAGTTCTAGCCATTTCCTCTAGAGTTCTATTTTTCCTCTCTACAACTCCATTTTGTTGTGGTGTCCTAGGTGCAGAAAAATTGTGTGTGATCCCCTTTTTACTACAAAACTCATCAAATAAATGATTTTCAAATTCGGTACCATGGTCACTTCTAATAGCTATTACTGAAGTATCTCTAGCATTTGTTACTTCTTTATGAAATTTCTTGAAAATTGAAAATGCTTGATCCTTATGACCTAAGAACATGACCCAAGTATATCTAGAATAATCATCTACGATAACTAGACCATATTTATTTCCTCCTAGACTTGTGGTTCTAGTTGGTCCGAATAGGTCCATGTGTAGTAGTTCTAGAGGTCTAGAGGTAGAGACACAATTTATAGATTTAAAGGAGTTCCTCGATTGTTTGCCAAATTGACATGCTTCACATATTTTATTCTTTTCAAACTTTAATTTTGGCAAACCTATCACAGAATCTCTTTTAACTAGTTTAGATATTGTGTCCATGCTTTCATGACCTAACTTACGGTGCCATAACCAACTAGCATCATTATCCTTAGTTTCATTAACAACTAAACATGGGTTGTGTTTGGCAAGATCCTCAAGGTCTACAACATACACATTTCCACGTCTTATTCCTTTAAAAACTAAACTATTGTCATTTAGGTTTGTTATGATGCATAGTGATGGTTTAAACATAACATTATAACCTCTATCATATAATTGACTAATGCTTAATAAATTATGCTTAAGACCATCAACATATCGAACATTATCAATAAAAGTAGAAGGGATAATTTGTACTTTACCTATACCAATGATGTGACCTTGGTTATTGTCTCCAAAAGTCACAGCACCTCCCTTCTTAGCTTCAAGGGTGAAGAATTGATCCTTGTCACCCGTCATGTGTCTTGAGCAGCCACTATCCAAGTACCAGCAATTTTTGTTGACCTTGGCTGCAAGACACTCCTACACAAGCAAATCATATAACCTTAGGTACCCAAGTTTTCTTGGGTCCTTCATGGTTAGTCATGTTGGTTCCTTTCGGAACCCATACCCTTTTAATTTTTCTTTTTATTTTTCCTTTTCTATAATTGCACACATTTGCTTTATGTCCTAATGTTCCACAGCAAAAGCATGTTATTTTCATAGTTTTGCTTTCTCCTGCTTTAACAAAGAAGTTACTAAGAAGTTTTTGCTTATTTTTAGGTTTATATCCTAAACCTGCTCTATTGAATACAGCTCGTTGACTATTAAGTATCATATTCAATTTTTCCGAACTATATGTAAATTTTTCAACCAAAGGTTTGTATTTTTCAAGTTCTTTAGTTAGAATTTGTTTTTCGGTTTTTAGAATGTTTAAGTCTTTTATGAGATTCTTGTTTAAGATTTGTTTATTGTTTTTAAGTTCTGAAATTTCTTTAGTTAGTTTTTCATTATCTTTACTCAAGGTATTAGTCTTTTGAGTTAAGAGTTGGTTGCTTGTCTTAAGTTCTAAGTTTTCTTTGGTGATAAAGTCCTTATCCTTAACTAGTTTATCGTATTTATGTAGGTATGATTGATTAGCTATCTTTAGCTCTTTATTCTTAAGATTTATGGCCTTATACTCAATCATTAGTTCATTAAATGCATCATATAGTTCATCAAATGTAAAATCTAGATGCGTTTCGGATGTTACCTCATTTTCATTGGCCATGAAGCAGAAATTGGCCTTTTCTTCTTGTTCCTCATCCGATGATGACGATGATGCGTCGGAGTCCGATAAGGTGGTGACAAGGGCTTTCTTCTTCTTGTACTTGCTTCCCTTCTTTAGTAAGGGACACTCAGCTCTGATGTGTCCCGGCTTCTTCCACTCATAGCATCCAATCCCCTCATTTTCCCTTTTCTTACCTTTATCCTTGCGATAGGAATTTGAGGGGCCTCTCCTTTGATGATAGGACTTCTTGTGGTTGATGAATTTTCTGAACTTGCGCACGAGAAGAGCCTCATCATCATCTCCGTCATGATCTTCTTCTTCACTGCTGCTACTGCAAGACAAATCTTTGTTAGATGATGTAGATTTGAGAGCTATTACCTTTTTCTTATGGGAGGACTCTTCTTCGCTGTGCTGCTTCATTGTTAGCTCGTGCGTCATTAGGGATCCAAGAAGCTCCTCAAGTGGTAGCTTGTTCAAGTCCTTGGCTTCTTGGATTGCCGTCACTTTGGCTTTCCATGACCTTGGTAGACAGCGAAGAATCTTCCTGACAAGCTCACTGTTAGTATAGTTTTTGCCAAGGCTTTTTAGGCCATTGACAATGTCAGTGAATCTAGTGAACATGCAAGTGATTGTTTCATTAGAATCCATTTTAAATAGTTCATACTTATGAACCAATATATTTATTTTGGATTCTTTGACTTGATTCGTGCCCTCATGGGTCACTTCAAGTCTATCCCAAATCTCTTTTGCAGAATTGCAAGTAGAGACCCTATTGAATTCATTCCTATCTAATGCACAGTAAAGCACATTCATTGCTTTGGAATTGAGTTGTGCCTTTCTCATGTCATGTTCATCCCAATCCTTTTCGAGTTTGGGTACAGTGACACCCTCTACATAGATGGATGGGATGTATGGTCCATTTGATACAATGGTCCACATCTCATAGTCTTGGGCTTGGATAAATATTCTCATCCTAGCCTTCCAATATGAGTAGTCGGATCTATTAAAGAATGGGGGTCTTTGGGTGGACTGACCCTCAATGTGGGAAGATCCAAATGGGGTTGTCATTTTGATCTTTTACTCTTAGGGTAGAAGAGTTTAGGCTCTGATACCACTTGTTGCCCAGATAGACAACCCAAGAGGGGGGGTGAATTGAGTTTTAAAATAATTTTGCAATTAAAACGTTTGTGGATGACTAATTAATACTTTTGCAAGATGATTAATTAGTTGCTATGTGCTGTGAGTGAAATGAGAGTGAGAGAGAGAGACACAAGCAATCACAAACACAATGTTTATAGTGGTTCGGAGCTAACCCTTGCTCCTACGTCCACTCCCCAAGTCTCACTTGGGAATTCACTATAACCCCTTGGATTACAGCTGGTTGTTTTACAAGCTCACAACCCAACTTGTTGTTTTACGAGCTCACAACGAACTCGGTCGGTTTTCCCAGGCTCACCGACTAGAACCACCCTGATTGTTTTTTCGGGATCACAATCGAACCCTTACACGTTGGTTTTACCCTCGGCTCACCAACCAACCTCTACACTCTCGATTCAATCCCCTGATTGAATCAAGCAAAGACAAGATGGAAAGAATGACAACAAACAGAAAAACAGAGCTTCTCAAAAGCAGATAAATAACAATATAAACTAGAGAGAAGTTAAGAGCCCTCAAACACGTTTGAGTTGGAGTAGAGTAGGGCTTCTTGAACTTTGAGTCTCCTCTTGAACGTCTGGTCGACTTGAAAGCAGGAGGAGACTTCTTTAATTGCTGGGAAGAGGGAGCTGGATGGAGTTAATGGTGCTCTTCCTTCTTTTCTGTTGAAAATCCGTTTGCAGAGAAAGAATGCTTGATTTCTTTGAATGGAATGGTAGTTCTCTGCCTTGCTACAGTCCTCTGTGGCTATTTAAACCATCCCCCACGGAAACTAGCCGTTAGACACCTTTTTCTGCCCGTTCTGCACACTCTGCACAACCTGACAATGTGTCCGTTGGGGTCGGAGTCGACTCGCGCGATCTGGAGTCGACTCGGCTGTAGCGGGAGTCGACTCATGCTTTTCTGGAGTCGGCTCGGCAACTGTTCCGGATTTGAATTAAAGTGACCTCCTCGACTGGGAGTCGACTCGACTTAACCCGGAGTCGACTCGCCAACTTCTGGAGCTGACTTGGCATTCTCGGAGTCGGCTCATTCCATGAAGTTCATGGAGCTAATTTTCAACTTGGCCCACTCGAGTCGACTCGACAATCCTGGGAGTCGACTCGGCGCTCAGAGCCCGAACTCCCGATCTTCTGTCTTTTGGCTCGTCCAGTCTTGGAGTCGACTTGAACTGTTCCGGAGTCGACTCGGCTCTCAGTTTCCGAAACATAGCCTTCTGCCTTTTTGGTGTAGCGCTGCCTTGGAGTCGACTCGAGTTGTCTGGGAGTCGACTCGGCTCTCAGAGACAATAAGTCGGTCTTCTGTCTTTTTGGGGTCGCGCTGTCTCGGAGTCGACTCGCGCATTGCGGGAGTCGACTCGGATCTCAGAGTCCGAAAACTGCTCTCTGACTTTTTCTTTGTGTACCACTGAGAGTCGACTCTCGCTTTCTTTGGAGTCGACCTGCCAACCATCGGAGTCGACTCGCGTTCCACAGGAGTCGACTCGAATCTCAGGGTCGAAAATCGCTCTCTGACTTTTCTGTCTGTAACACCTTGGAGTCGACTCAAACTACTCCAGAGTCGACTCTGTAAGCATCGGAGTCGACTCGCGCACTTCAGGAGTCGACTCGCTGACAGGTTTTGAGTTGATGCTTTCTGCTCGTCTGTCTATTCTCAGTCGGAGTCGACTCGTAATGATCCGGAGTCGACTCGAGTCCGTGCCAGTGATTCTGATACGCTTGGAGTCGACTCGTAATATCCTGGAGTCGACTCGAGTCTCAGACTTTGATTCAAACTAACTTCTTAATTTGTCCAAAATATCTTGAACCAAGTCTAGAAACATTTAGACAAGATTTTCACTGAAACACTCAATTGAATTCATTAGTAAACAAAAGATATACTCAAATGCTTTGAGCTCATCAAAATCAAATAGGGTTTTAATCAATCACTCCACACAGATGCTTGCATGCATCTTATTTAATGTTTTGAGAGGCCTGCGTGCCTCCTAAAAGAGGATGTAATTTATTATTATTTTTATTTTACATCTGGTTGTATTTCTGTGATGTGATGTACGTCAACGATCAAGTTGAAGACAAGGCATGGGATGAACAGGGGTCTAAGCGGTTGATGGCGATTGGATCAAGAGTTGGTCAAGGATCGAATCAAGGAGGCTTGGAACCAATTCAAGAGTTGAAGACCAGTTGATCGATTGACGTGCATGTGCTTGTAATACGACCTAACTAGAATCCATGATCATCACCTATTTAAAGTTTAGCTTTAATTATTGCTGCGATTATAACTGCCTGCAATGTGCCGTTTGCATGTGATGTGAATGAGAGTCAGGTAGATAGGTTTACATATGATGTAGCAAACCCAATTGAGACCTAAATTAAAACCTCCTCCATCTTTTTATGGGCTCACCAACGAAGACCCATACAAACATTTAGATGAATTTCTTGAGATTTGCACCACTGTCAAGATTCAGAACTTCACTGATGATGCCCTGAAACTTAGGTTATTCTCCTTCTCCCTTAAAGATAGAGCCAAACAATGGCTGAATTCTTTAGAAGCAAACTCGATTCGTTCTTGGGATCAAATGCAACAAGAATTTCTTAAAAAATACTTTCCTATAGGAAGAATGAACCAGTTTAGACGTGCCATTACAAGCTTCTCCCAAACCGAGGGAGAAGAATTTCATGAAACTTGGAAGAGATTTCGGGACCTAATCCGTAAATGCCCTCATCATCAAATACCTAAGTGGCAACTAGTGCAATATTTTTATGACGGATTGACAGAACGAAACCGTCAGATGATCGATGCTGCATGCGGGGGCACTTTTATGCTTCAAAATGAGCATGAAGCATGGCAATTATTTGAAAATCTTAATGAAAACTCCCTCCACCATGCTTCATGTTCTCGTCAAGCACCCCCGAGTTCTCAAAGAAAAGGGACCATTTGTGAAATAAGTCATTCTATGGACCTGTCTAGCAAGGTAGATGCATTGTCCCATAAGATTGACCAACTGATGATAGGTGGGCATTACATGAACTCTTCCCAAGCACAAGTGTGTACTATTTGTTCTAGCCCATCCCACCCTATTCATGAGTGCCCTTCAGTGCCCCAATTCCCCGAACTCGTGCAAGAACACATCAATGTTGCTCAAACACAGCCTAGACCGGGTAATGACCCATTTTCCAATACATATAACCCGGGATGGCGAAATCATCCAAACTTTTCTTGGAAGCAGCAAGCTTCGAACACAGCCCAACCCTATTCCCAAAATTTTCAAAATCCTCAGAATTTTCAAACCCAATAAAATATTCATCCCTACCGTCCCTCGACTCAATTTCAAGACACTCCTCCTCCACCCCAAAGAAACACAACCTTTGAGGAGAAAGTGTTGAACGCCCTTCAAGGTTTGGAAACCATTACACAATTGGTGCACTCTCACACGCAATCCATCGTCAAGCTAGAATCCCAAATGGGGCAACTAGCTAATGCATTGAACAAGCGAGAGGAAGGAAAGCTTCCAAGCCAACCACTAAGTAATCCTAGGGGACAATACATGGCTCAAGAAAATCAATTAAATGCAATTCATCATGAACAAGCCAATGCTTTGACTACCCTAAGGAGTGGACGTGTAGTAGACAATAAGATTGGGGAGGACAACAATAAGGAAGGTGAAGAAGAGGATAAAAATGTGTCAAATGAAAATCTAAAACCTTCTCCTTCTTCTTCAGCTAGTCCACCTTCTGCCAAAACTCATATCCCAAAGGCCCCATTTCCTGAAGCTCTTAATTCACCCTCTCCCTTTGGCAAAAAAGGAACTTCACTAGAGGAAATGATGGAGGTTTTCAAACAAGTGAAAATCAACCTTCTGCTTCTTGATGCTATTAGACAAGTTCCCTCCTATGCCAAATTTCTCAAAGACCTTTGTACACAAAAGCGAAAATCTAGGACACATGTGCCTAAAAAGGTCTTCCTAACTGAGCAAGTGAGTTCTATTCTCCAACACAACACCCCTCCGAAATTCAAAGATCCTGGTGCTCCCACCATCTCCTGTGTCTTAGGAAATAATTTCATTGATCGAGCACTCTTAGATCTAGGGGCAAGTGTCAACCTTTTACCTTATTCAGTTTATGAGAAACTTGGGTTAGGTGAGTTAAAACCAACCTCGGTATCTCTTCAATTGGCTGATCGATCTGTAAAAACACCACGTGGGATAATTGAAGATGTTTTTGTCAAGGTAGACAAATTCTATTTTCCAGTAGATTTCATTGTCCTTGATATGGAACATGAACCTAATCCTAAGAAACAAATCCCCGTGATCCTTGGGCGCCCCTTTTTAGCAACAGCCAATGCATGCATCAATTGTAGGACGGGGGTAATGAACATATCATTTGGGAACATGAAGGTAAAATTAAATGTGTTCAATGCGGACGACCAACCCGCGGAAAAAGTTGAGTGTTTTATGATAGACAAAATAGATGAACTCATAGAAGGAGATGCAAAAACTACCTCACTGTGTCTGGCTGAAGACAATAAACTTAGCGCTTGTTGGGAGGCAACCCAATTCTTTTAGTTTTCTTTAACATTGAGGACAATGTTAGGTTTAGGTTTGGGGGTATTTTTAAGTATTTTTAATCATTTTTTGTTTTGTTTGCATCTCTTGCACTCGTTTTCACTTCATAATGTCAGGTTTATCAAAAGAAATAAAAAAAATAAAAAATAAAAATATCTTTTAAAAAAATGTGTTCATTTTTATTTTTTATAAAATAATAATAAAAAAATTAAAAAAAAAAGTTTTTGTTTTTAAAAACCTCATTTCTATACATTAATGCGAGAATGATAAACACACAGGGTATATAAAATCTAAAAAGCCCAATGACTAGTCGGAAGTAATACAAATTTAAGTTCTTTTCATTAAGTCTCTCTTAGGAAGTTGTAAGCTAATTAATACTTCGGAATTTCACTACACACTGGCCGACACTTCTAAGGTCTAGGCTTGACATTATATTGATAGTATAGTAGCAACCTTGGACCCTGATGAATCATACTTATCTAATCCAAAAAAAAAAAATAACAATAAAAAGGATTTAGTCAGGAACATCGAAAAGGGCTACCTATTGTCAAAGATCAAGTGGGCTTGTGATGAGAACTCCGAGCATAAGTTCATAGGGGAGTCTTGATGCCCGACACCTTGTGCCAACTGGTGTGAGAGTTGTCGACTGATTGCTCGTTACATGGAGAAATCACCACAAGAGTAAAAGTGCACAATTTATATGTCTTTAATTTAAAAAAAAAAAACTCTGTATTGACCTTGAAAAAGACAATAGTGTGAAAGCCGTCGTTGTAAAAATTCGAGTAAACTGGAATATTACAGATAAAGCCCGTGAGGTACTAAAGTAAACATCCACAACTCTCGAAATCCTGCAGATAAGATGATTTTGAATCAGTGAGTAGGTCCCTTCGACCAATCCTTGGAAACTACTAATCTTTGCAATATTTTGGAGATCCGAACCTTTAGCTTGTGTACGGTCCAGATTTCACCGAGCACTCCAGTATAAATGAGTCTTACAACTCCCTAAACGGAAACTTAATGACTTTAACTTAGATTGCATACTAACCTAGAATTTGGGCTGATTTAGTAAATAAAACCGTGTGTACTTTGAAATTTTCATCATTCATGTATCTTAAATTAGATTTTAATAAAAAAAGAGAGTTTTTGAAATTCTTTACTAGTATGCATTTGCAATTTGATTTTCACCACATAGATCAATTGATTTAAAAAAAAAAAAAGAAATTAATAATAACAATAATGATAAATGATTTATTGAAGTTTGTGGGTATCTTCACTGAAAATCCTCACGAGACTACAACTCGTCCACTAGGGTAACCTAGGGGTTTAAAGCCTTGTTACATATGGTAAATGTAACCGCGATGCCTGCGAAAGTGAGTTAAAATTCTTCTTTTCTAGTTTTATTTTGCTCGAGGACTAGCAAAACATAGGTTTGGGGGTGTGATAAGTGCTTAATAATCTATAATTTAGTTATCTTTCCATAGCACTTATCAATATTTTTAAACTGATAAATATATATTTTACCATAAAATTAAATAAACATTGAAATGAATTTAAAATATGGTAAGAGGTAAATAGTTCTTTTCTCAAAACAGACTCTAAACTTGTCTCTCTTCTGGTTATAATCTTTCATGAAAACATATAAGCAGGAGATTGTGTTGACCCGATTTGGTAACCTGATGGAGTTGTAATCAAGCTAAGGTTATAATTAAATGGGTTTTGGTCCTGATTCGATCGAAAGTTATAATTAATTATGTATGGGGCAAAGGTTTGATTAACCCTTTTTATTAGGTCACGGTCCGGTTTTTAGTCTTGTCTGGTCGAGTTCGATCTGAAGCAGCTCAGCAAGAATTAAATTTAAATAACATTGGGCTCGAGAACAATTTCAAGCAAATCAACGATCATGACCCACCTCAAATTCAAAGCCAATTTCCAACCAATTCCTTACCTGCCTTCATATAAAATTTATAATTTTAAAACAAAAATAATAATAATAATAATAATTGAATATCCATGATTCACTGTTCATATGAACAGTGTCCCGTGAAAACACTGTTCATATGAACAGTTTTACAAAAAAAAAATAAAACTAATCCCACTGTTCATCTTCTTCCTCCCTGTAAGCACCCCGACCGTCCACGGCTTCCTCCCGTCGATCCCGCGAGCAGATCCCGCGAGCAGATCCGCCGCCCGTGCCAGCCGCATCAGCCGCGTGCCATCCGCCCGTGACGCAGCCCGTTCCACCTCCCAGCAGCCGAGATCCAGCTCCTCCGCCATCAGCCTCCCGTCGTTCCTGCAGCCAGCGAATCAGGCGTTCGTCCGAAGTGTCTTCAACGCGTTCATGGCACGATTCAAGGCTGCAGCGAATCTCCGGCCATCCTTCCATTTCGAACACAGCCGAGGCGTCCCAGATTTCAACTCCCAATCGCGACCAGCATCCTATTTTTCGCCATCACCGTCCGCATCTTCTCCGGATTCAAAATCCCCAAATCACGGATTGACGCCCTTCATCATCTTCACCCGAGATCCAGCCATTCTCCCAGCATCACGCCCTCGCGTGCAACAGGAATCAAGCCTCCGCGAGATCGAAGACCTCAGACCACGCCCTGAATCCATCGCTGGGTCTTCAGCGGTCTATAAGAGGAGGACGGTTGGGAAGAACGAGGGGGAGCACGGTTCCAAGAAAAAAACAGAGCTTGCTCTGTTTTGAAGAGAAAAAGAAAACCAAAAAAAAAGAGAGAAGAGAATAAAAAAATAGAGAGGGTTTGAGGCGGATGGCAAAGGAGTTCTTCAGCCAACCAATGGAGATGACAAGCACCATGAGCAGCTGAACCTCGGTTTAGGGGTTCGATGAAGCCATAGAGGAGTATTTGTTTCATTTTTATTGATTTGAGTTTGTATTATAAGATTGTTGCATGATGAAGAATTTATCAATTGATCTTATGATTTATCCAATTTATGTGAAACATTTATCTTGCATAAAATATTTTATATAGATTGATCTATTTCATCGAATCCAACACCTGTGGTTTGGAGGAGATATTCATGTGATATCGATTTCATGTTCAATGATTTAATGATCAGATGCATCATGCTAGGTTAGACAGGTCATGCTTATCGTTAGAGTAGATGATTTGTGCTAGACTTAGATGATTCATGCTGGAAATTAGTTATAATTTTCTTTTATGATTGCTTTGGCTTGTAGTCGGAAGCAATCAAGTCTTAAATACAACTCAATCATTGAAAGCATCACGAATATAAATCTATCGGTGGATTCTAGCCCTAAACATCTCTCTTCATAGATAATTCATACTATTACATCCATATTGATTTTTAGTTTTTATCATTCACTCTAGCTTATACCCTTTGAAGTAATTATTTAATTAGGACAAATAACTTATTCTCCAATCCCTGTGGACCGACAGAATCCTACTCCAAGTAGGAATCCTAGTTCTACTCCAAATAGGATTCCCAATCCAAGTAGAAATCCCAGTCCTAATCCAATTAGGACTATGGGAATCCTACTCAAAGTAGGACTCTTGTTTGAAGTCCAATTAATTAATTTTCTTTGTTCCTTCTTCAACTTATTATCAATCGAATTGATTACTTGTGATTCCTAATCACGATTCAACCATCGGATCGGTCAATGCCTCTAGTGTGTGTGACCCCATAGGTTCTATTCTGACTGGTAGTGAGATATATTGCGATCTCTATCACAATATCATTGAAGACTCCTTTCAATGGGTTGGAACGATTCCAACTCTACTCATCAGGGTTTATCGATCATCGAGATAATCTCTGTGAGTCTCACCATCCACTAGTGACACCTAGCAGCATGTAGTGGCTACCCAGTAGAATAGAATGATGAACCTCTAGGTGCAGTTATTATGTGATACAGTCCTTCTATCGTGGATCCCTACAAGATGGAGGTCATGGATAACTCGTCAAACCCCTTCGTCTGTCATATGTCAAGATTTATTCGACTTAAGTTCGAGAGCGGAGAACTCTTTCTCCACTGTGCAATCTGCCCCGGCCGAGGTCTTACGAACTCAGTCTTATAAATCACATAGGATCTCTTCTTATTTATCAAGGTCGATAGATTCCTTATAGGTGCATACCCTACTCCTACAGTGAACCTACTGCAGCCAATCTACACTGCATGGACCCATATGGCTAGAGACCATGTATATGTGCAGTCAAACTACAATAACCTCACTATGAGTAGCCGAAGCATCGCAGGTCAAAGGACCAGTCACACTACTGCAACATCAAGCAAGTCACTGACGAGTGGATAGACATCCAAGTGACTTCTTGTCTTGGTCACGCTCAGTACCCTTGTTCTTAACAAACACCTGCACTATTACTTCAGTGTCGTCATACTGTGGATGCGAGTCTCGTCCATCCATTAGGAAAGCAATGTGTGCACTGATCGGATCGATCACCGTCCTTGTGATGATCCATTGATCAGGAGCATTCAGAAATTAATCACCAATGATGCATGGCTTAAATTCTTAGCTCTTAAGAATACGCATCATCATCTTATTAATTCTTGGACGATTCATAGACACATAAACAATATGAATAAAAAGATGCTTTTTATTTATTCAATAATAAATAGTCAAGTACAAAATTATGTCCCTAGAATTAACAATGTGTCAGCCAGATTGTCTTCTAGGGCATACATCTAACAATCTTCCACTTGCACTAAAGCCAATTGATCATATATCTTTGGCCCATCTTCTCAAGGTGGGCTTCAGTCTTTTGCTGACTCAGCTGCTTAGTGAATGGGTCTGCCACATTGTCCGCGGAGTCTACTCTCTGCACCTCGACATACTTCTTCTCAACATAATCGCGTATGAGGTGGAAGCGCCGCTCTATGTGCTTGGACTTCTGATGAGACCTTGGCTCCTTAGCAAGAGCTATGGCGCCATTATTATCGCAGTAGTGTGTTATGGCATCTGATGTCATCATGTCCAATTCTGCAATGAATTTTTTGAACCAGAAGCCTTCTTTAGCAGCTTCAGAGGCAGCGATGTATTCAGCTTTCATAGTAGAATCAGCAATGATCGGTTGTTTAGAACTTTTCCAATTCACCGTACCACCATTGCACAAGAACACATATCCAGATGTTGACTTCCTATCATCGACATCAGTCATGAAGTCTGAATCTGTGTACCCTTCTACCTTTAACTCTGATGATCCTCCAAAGACCAAGAATAAATCTTTAGTTCTTCTCAAGTACTTAAGAATATTCTTCACAGCTGTCCAGTGTTCTTCACCTGGATTCGACTGATATCTGCTTGTAACACTCACAGCAAGGGCTATATCAGGTCGTGTACATACCATGGCATACATGAGGCTCCCTATTGCTGATGCATAGGGGATCTTGTTCATGCGTTGAATCTCCTCAGATGTGTTGGGGCACATCTTCTTGGAGAGATGAATTCCATACCTTAGGGGTAAGAGACCCCTTTTAGAGTTTTCCATGCTGAACCTTTTCAGCACTTCCTCTATGTACATCTTCTGTGATAGGCCAAGCATCCTTTTAGATCTATCTCTATAGACCTTTATTCCCAAACTATAGGATGCTTCTCCAAGGTCTTTCATGGAGAATTCTTTTGACAACCAGACCTTGACCGAGGTTAGCATGGGAATATCATTCCCTATCAGGAGGATGTCGTCCACGTATAGTACGAGAAATACGACAGCACTCCCACTAACCCTTTTGTAAACACACGGTTCCTCTTCATTTTTGATGAAATCAAACGTTTTGATTGCGTCATCGAAACGAGTGTTCCAACTCCGAGATGCTTGCTTTAGTCCATAGATGGACCGTTGCAGCTTGCAGACCTTGTGATCTCCATCACTGGAAGTGAAATCCAAAGGCTGTTCCATATAGATATCTTCATCAAGATATCCATTCAGGAAAGCAGTTTTCACATCCATCTGTCAGATTTCAAAATCATGAAATGCTGCAATGGCAAGCAATGTTCGGATGGATTTTAGCATGGCTACAGGTGAAAAGGTCTCCTGATAATCAATGCCTTCGCGTTGACTATACCCTTTCGCCACTAGCCTTGCTTTATAGGTCTCTACCTTTCCATCCGAACCTATCTTTCTTTTGTAGATCCATTGGCATCCAATAGGTACAATACCTTCTGGTGGATCTACTAAGATCCAGACTTGGTTGGAATGCATGGAGTCTAACTCTGACTTCATAGCTTCCTACCATTTCTCGGAATTGATATCAGATATCGCCTCGTCGTAGGTTTTGGGATCCTGTGTGTGATCCCTATCTTCCACTAGGAACATTTCCTCGGTATCCTCTTCTAGTATACCTAAGTATCTATCGGAAGAATGGGAGACCCTACTAGATCTGCAAGGTGGTTGAGGGACATCGTGTACTGGCTTTGTATGAATGGGTTCGATAGGATCCATGACTCGTTGCTTTTCAGAGACTTTCTCTTCAAGCTCAATTTTCCTCCCACTGCCTCTATCAAGGATAAACTGGTTTTCCAAGAAGATGGCATGACGGCTCACAAACATATTGTGATCCTCTGAGATGTAAAAATTGTATCCTAATGACTCTTTAGGATATCCTATAAAACGAGCACTTATGGTCCTAGCCTCTAGCTTGTCCGCCTGTAGTCTTTTGACGTGGGCCAGACATCCCCAAATCTTGAGATGACCAAGACTTGATTTCTTACCATGCCATATCTCATACGGTGTGGTAGGAATGGATTTAGAGGAAACTCTATTCAGTAGATATACTGCGGTAAGTAAGGCTTCTCCCCAAAGAAACATTGGTAAATCAGTGAAGCTCATCATGGTCCGGACCATATCCAATAGAGTCTGATTTCTCCTCTCTGACATCCCGTTGAGTTGAGGTGTACCCGAAGGAGTCCATTATGAGACTATGCCATTGTCCTTGAGATAGTCCCGGAATTCTCTACTAAGGTATTCTCCTCCTCGATCTGATCGAAGAGCCTTAAGGGATTTTCCAGCTTGTTTTTCTACTTCATTTCTGAACTCTTTGAACTTTTCAAAAGATTCAGACTTGTGTCTCATAAGATACACATACCCATACCGTGAATAATCATCGGTAAAGGTAATGAAGTACAAATAACATCCCCTGGCTTGCATATCGAATGGGCCACACACATCTGTGAGTACCAAGGTAAGTATTTCAGTGATCCTCTCCCCATGTCCTACAAAGGGCAATCTAGCCATTTTTTCTTGAAGACAGGACTCGCAAACTGGATATGACTCGGAAGTCAATGAG
Organism: Phoenix dactylifera; assembly: GCF_009389715.1. Taxonomy (NCBI): domain Eukaryota; kingdom Viridiplantae; phylum Streptophyta; class Magnoliopsida; order Arecales; family Arecaceae; genus Phoenix; species Phoenix dactylifera. The sequence continues at coordinate 181,508 of NW_024067900.1, read as the reverse complement.
CCGAGAAGCCCATCTTTATCCATTTTGTTCATTCTGTCCTCTCCAATATGGCCAAGCCTGAGGTGCCACAAATATTTTTGGTTTATCTCATCCCTAGATCTCTTGGATCCTTTGGCACTCACTTCTTGCTCAGACACATTTACATCCATATGCAAATGATAGAGACTGTCAATCATAAAACCACGTGCGACTATTTTATTTCTGAAATAAATAGAACAGCAGTCTTTGTCAAATGTAAAAACATGACCTTCCTGTGCTAGACATGAAACAGAAATCAAATTTCTGCTAGCAGCAGGTACATAATAGCAGTCTCTAAGTAATAAACTAAAACTAGACGGTAGTCGCAGATGGTAGGTGCCCACAGCCACAGCAGCAACTTTTGCCCCGTTGCCAATCCGAAGGGTTACCGCACCTTCCGCCAGCCTTCTACTTTCCTTTAGACCCTGCATGGTAGTGCACAAATGAGCACTAGAACCAGAATCTATAACCCAACTAGAAGTAGAAGAAACCGTTAGATTAGTTTCAATTATGAGCAAGTCTATACCTTCTGAAGGTGTGTCACCTTTCTTGTTCTTCAGGCTCTCGAGGTATGAAGGACAGTTTCTTTTCCAGTGGCCGTCGACATTGCAGTGAAAATATTTTCCTTTGTCATTAGCCTTTTTCTTTTGAACTTCCTTCTTTGGCTTCTTGTCTTTCTTCTGCTTCTTAGTAGGCTTCTTTTTCTTCCAAGTAGACTTTCTCTTGGAACCAGAAGTCAACTCAGCAGCAAGGACATTGCCCCTTGAACCTTTCAAGGCTCCCTCAGCAGTTACCAACATATTTATCAGTTCAGTCTTAGTGCATTCAATCTTATTCATGTGGTAGTTGTGGAGTGATTGATTATAACCCTATTTGATTTTGATGAGCTCAAAGCATTTGAGTATATCTTATGTTATACTAATGAATTCAATCTAGTGTTTCAGTCAAATATTTGTGAATTTATGTTTAAGTGTCTCTAGCTTTGGTTCAATACATTTTGGCTAAGTATGGAAATCAATTTGAACCAAAGTCTGAAGCTCGAGTCGACTCCGGTTGATTACGAGTCGACTCCAAGTGTATCAGAAGCACTGGCACAAGCTCGAGTCGACTTCGGCACATTACGAGTCGACTCCGACTGAGAACAGACAGCAGGACAGAAAGATAAATCTCAGACCCTGTCACCGAGTCGACACCTGAAGAATTAGAGTCGACTCCGATGCTTGCCGAGTCGACTCCAACAAAGTACGAGTCGACTCCATGGAGTAACAGACAGAAAGATAGAGAAGTCGTTTTGGACTCTGAGAGCCGAGTCGACTCCCGAAGAACTCGAGTCGACTCCGACGGTTGGCAAGTCGACTCCTAAGGAAGCAAGAGTCGACTCTCAGAGAAATGCAAGACTAAAAGTCAGAGAGCCAACTTCGGTGACTGAGAGCTGAGTCGACTACAGCAACGTCCGAGTCGACTCCGAGGCAGTTCAACTACAACGACAGAAGAGCAGTTTTTTGGTCTCTGAAAGCCGAGTCGACTCCCGCAAAGTCCGAGTCGACTCCGAGACAGTTCAAGTTCAAAGACAGAAGACCTGTCTTTCCGGCTCTGAGAGACGAGTCGACTCCAAGAGAATCCGAGTCGACTCGAGGAAGTAAAACCGAAAGAATGATTTGTGGAATCCTGAAGAACGAGTCGTCTCCAGAAGGAAAAGTCATCTCCGGACATTGGCGAGTCGACTCCAGGTTCAGCCGAGTCGACTCCAGAACGGGACGGCACTTTATTTCAAATTTTGAACAGTGGCCGAGTCGTCTCCAGTAAAGCATGAGTCGACTCCAGCAACAGCCGAGTCGTCTCCAGTAAAGCATGAGTCGACTCCAGCAACAGCCGAGTCGACTCCAGATCGAGCGAGTCGACTCCGATCCCATCGGACACTTTGTCAGGAGCTGCAGAGTGTGCAGAACGGCCACAAATGTGTCTCTAACGGCTAGTTTTCAATGGGGATGGCTTAAATAGCCAGAGTGAACAGTAATAGAGATAAAAAGAGAGACTCCATTCAAAGCAAAAGAGATTTCCACCAACCAAAGCCTCTCTAGAGTAATTACAAGAGAAAGAAGGAAGAAGTGCATTGAAGTCTACTCTCCAACCGTCTTCCTCACATTCAAGGCTCTCCTCCTGACAGCAAATCTTCAGCACATTCAAGAGGAGTCAAAGAGTTTGAGAAGCCCCTTTCTCCACCTCCAAAAATCTGTTTGAGGGCTTCTAACTCTTCTTTGTTTATATTGTCTAAATACGCTTTTTAAGAAGCTTTCTTTTTTACTTGTTTCAAACTGTTTTTCTTACTTGATTCAATCAGGGGATTGAATCAAGGGTGTTAAGGTTTGTTGGTGAGCCGAGGTTAAAACCAACGGTGTAAGGGTTTGATTGTGATCCCGGGAAAACAATCGGATGGTTCTAGTCGGTGAGCCTGTGAAAACCGACCGAGTTCGTTGTGATCTCGTAAAACAACAAGTTGGGTTGTGAGCTTGTAAAATAACCGGCTGTAATTCGAGGAATTATAGTGAACTCCCAAGTGAGGCTTGGGGAGTGGACGTAGGAGCAAGGGTTAGCTCCGAACCACTATAAAATCTCTTGTGTTTGTGATTGTTTCATTGTCTCTTCCTTTCCCTTCATCCACTGCATATAGTAACTAATTAATCCACTTGCAATAAGTTTTAATTAGTTACTCACAAGGTTTTTAATTGCAATAATTACTTTAAACCCAATTCACCCCCCCCTCTTGGGTTGTCTTTTTGGGCAACAAGTGGTATCAGAGCTAGAACTCTTCTACCAAAAGAGTAAAAGATCAAAATGACAACCCCATTTGGATCTTCTCATATTGAGGGCCAGTCCACCCATAGACCTCCATTCTTCAATGAAACCGACTACTCATATTGGAAGGCTAGGATGAGGATATTTATCCAAGCACAAGACTATGAGATGTGGACCACCATACTTAATGGACCATACATCCCATCAATTTTTGTAGAGGGTGTTACCATACCCAAACTTGAAAAGGATTGGGATGACAATGATATTAGGAAGGCACAACTAAATGCCAAAGCAATGAATGTGCTTTATTGTGCTTTAGACCGAAATGAATTCAATAGAGTCTCTACTTGCAATTCTGCAAAAGAGATATGGGATAGACTTGAAGTGACCCACGAGGGCACGAATCAAGTAGAAGAATCTAAAATAAATATACTAGTTCATAAGTATGAATTATTTAAGATGGATTCCAATGAAACTATCACTTGCATGTTTACTAGATTTACTGATATTGTCAATGGCCTAAAATGCCTTGGCAAAAATTATACTAACAGTGACCTTATCAGGAAAATTCTTCGATGTTTGCCAAGGTCATGGGAGGCCAAGGTTACGGCAATCCAAGAAGCCAAGGACTTGAACAAGCTTCCACTTGAGGAGCTTCTTGGATCCCTAATGACGCACGAGCTCACAATGAAACAACACAGCGAAGAAGAATTCTCTCATAAGAAAAAGATAATAGCTCTCAAATCTACTTCTTCTAATAAGGATTTATCTTGCAGTAGCAGCAGTGAAGAAGAAGATCATGAGGGAGATGATGATGAGGCTCTTCTCGTGCGTAAGTTCAGAAAATTCATCAACCGAAAGAAGTCCTTTCATCAGAGGAGAGGTCCCTCGAGTTCCTATTACAAGGATAAAGGTAAGGAAAGGAAAAATGAGGGAATCGGATGCTATGAATGTAAGAAGCCGGAACATTTCAGAGCGGACTGTCCTTTGCTCAAGAAGGCCAGCAAGTATAAGAAAAAGAAAGTCCTCGTCTCCACCTTATCGGATTCCGATTCATCATCATCATCATCGGATGAGGAACAAGAGGAAAAGGCTAACCTCTATTTTATGGCAAACGAAAATGAGGTAACATCTGAAACGCATTTAGATTTTACCTTTGATGAATTGTATGATGCGTTTAATGAATTAATGGATGAATATAAGACAATAAATCTTAAGAATAAAGAGCTAAAACTAACCAATCAATCTCACTTCCATAAATACGATAAATTAGTTAAGGATAAGGATTTTATCATTAAAGAAAATTTAGAACTTAAAACAAGCAAGCAAATGTTAATTCAAAAAACAAATACCTTAATTAAAGAAAACGAAAAACTTACCAAAGAAATTTCTGAACTTAAAAACGATAAACAAACTATAAGAGATAATCTCACAAAAGACTTAAACATACTAAAAACAGAAAAACAAAAGTTGGCGCAAGAACTTGAAAAATACAAACCTTTTGTAGAAAAGTTTACATATAGTTCTGAAAAATTAGAAATGATACTTAATAATCAACGAGCTGTGTTCAATAGAGCTGGTTTAGGGTATAAACCTAAGAATAAGCAAAAGCTCCTTAGTAATTTCTTTGTGAAAGCAGGGAAAAGCAAAATTAAGAATACAACCTGTTTTTGCTGTGGAAAAATAGGACATAAAGCTAATGTGTGTGACCATAGAAAAGGAAAAGCTAAAAAAAAATTAAAAAGATTTGGGTTCCAAAAGGAGCCAACATTACTAACCATGAAGGACCCAAGAAAACTTGGGTACCTAAAATTGTATGATTTCCTTGTGTAGGAGTGTCTTGCAGCCAAGGTCGACAAAAACTGTTGGTACTTGGATAGTGGCTGCTCAAGACACATGACGGGTGACAAAGACCAATTCTTCACCCTTGAGCCTAAAAAGGGAGGTGCAGTGACATTTGGAGATAATAACCAAGGTCACATCGTTGGTATAGGTAAAGTACAAATTACCTCCTCAACCTTTGTTGATAATGTACGATTGGTAGATGGTCTTAAACATAACTTACTTAGCATAAGTCAATTATGTGATAAGGGTTTTGATGTTCTGTTTAAACCATCCCTATGCATCATAACCAACTCAATTGACAATAGCTTAGTATTCAAAGGAATAAGACGTGGAAATGTCTATGTAGTAGATCTAGATGATCTTGCTAAAAACAGTCCTTGCTTAGTAGCTAGTGATACTAAGGTTGATGATGCAAGTTGGTTATGGCACCGTAAATTAGGACATGCAAGTATGGATACAATATCTAAGTTGGTTAAAAGAGATTCTGTAATAGGTTTGCCAAAACTAAAATTTGAGAAAAATAAAATTTGTGAAGCATGTCAATATGGAAAACAATCAAGGAACTCCTTTAAATCCATAAATTGTGTCTCTACCTCTAGACCTCTTGAACTACTACAAATGGATCTATTTGGATCAACTAGAACCACAAGTCTTGGTGGAAACAAATATGGTCTTGTTATTGTAGATGATTTTTCTAGATATACTTGGGTCATGTTCTTAGCTCATAAGGATCAAGCATTTTCTGTATTTAAGAAATTTCATGAGGAAGTAACTAATGCAAGAGATGCTTCAGTCATAGCTATTAGAAGTGACCATGGAACGGAATTTGAAAATCATCTATTTGATGAATTTTGTAGTAAAAAGGGGATAACTCATAATTTCTCTGCACCTAGGACACCACAACAAAATGGAGTTGTAGAAAGAAAGAATAGAACCCTAGAGAAAATGGCTAGAACTATGTTATGTGAAAGCAACCTCCCTAAGTACTTTTGGGGAGAAGCCATTAATACATCATGTCATATACTAAATAGAGTTTTATTGAGACCCATTATAAAGAAAACACCTTATGAACTTTGAAAAAATAGAAAGCCCAAAGTAAACTATTTTCATGTTTTTGGATGTAGGTGTTTCATTCATAATAATGGCAAGGATAACTTAGGTAAATTTGATTCAAAATCTGATGAAGGTATCTTTTTGGGATATTCTACATCAAGTAAAGCTTATAGAGTGTTTAACAAAAGAAACCTTGTTATTGAAGAGTCTATACATGTTGTTTTTGATGATACTAATGATATTTCTTCTAGCAAGAGAGTTGTTCCTGATGATGATGCAGAAATTCTTGAAGAAAAGATTGATGAGATGACATTACAAGAAGATGAACAAAAACTAATTGGAAATGCATCAACAAGCCAAGAGGCAATTGTGGATCATGGGCTCACTAAGGCTTGGAGGTATGCTCATGGGCATCCTAAGGAATTAATTTTAGATGATCCATCTCAACCTGTTAGAACTAGAGCATCTCTTAGGAACTTAAATAATCATCTAGCATTTGTCTCACACTTTGAACCTAAACACATAGAAGAAGCTGAAAAGGATATAAATTGGATAAATGCAATGCAAGAAGAACTAAACCAATTCACTAGAAACAAGGTATGGAACCTAGTTGAACGACCCTCTGAATACTCAATAATAGGAACCAAATGGATATATAAAAATAAACTTGATGAAAATGGAATCGTGATTAGGAACAAGGCTAGACTAGTAGCAAAGGGCTATAATCAAGAAGAAGGTATAGACTTTGATGAAACTTTTGCTCCTGTAGCTAGACTTGAGGCAATTAGATTGTTACTAGCATTTGCATGCTCTAAAGACTTCAAATTATTTCAAATGGATGTAAAAAGTGCCTTTTTGAATGGGTATATTAATGAGGAGGTGTATGTAGAACAACCTCCGGGTTTTGAAAATCATCAATACCCCAATCATGTGTATAAATTAAACAAAGTACTTTATGGTTTGAAACAAGCACCTAGAGCATGGTATGAAAGACTTAGCAAATTTCTGTTAGACCATGAATTCTCTAGAGGGAACGTTGATACAACATTGTTTTTAAAAAGGAAAAACAAAGATATGTTAGTAGTTCAGATTTATGTAGATGATATTATTTTCGGTGCTACTAACAATCACCTCTGCGAAGAATTTGCTGACCTAATGCAGAGTGAATTTGAAATGAGCATGATGGGAGAGCTGAACTATTTCCTCGGGCTCCAAATCAAACAATCTGAAGAAGGGATCTTCATCAATCAAGCTAAATACATCAAGGAGATGCTTAAGAAGTTTGATATGGAAGGAAACAAGTCAATCAGCACACCCATGAGTTCATCATGCAAACTAGACCAAGATGAATCAGGTAAATCAGTAGATCAAAAGATGTATAGAGGTATGATAGGATCTTTATTATATCTCACTGCAAGTAGACCTGATATCATGTTTGGTGTATGCATGTGTGCTAGATATCAATCTAATCCTAAGGAATCACATTTAATTGCAGTTAAGAGAATCTTTAAATACCTAATAGGAACAAAAAATATAGGTTTATGGTACTCTAAAGAATCTAGCATAAACTTAATAGGGTATACAGATTCAGACTTTGCTGGTTGTAAACTTGATAGAAAAAGCACCAGCGGGTCATGTCAATTCTTAGGAGAAAATTTAATCTCTTGGTTTAGCAAGAAACAAAACTCGGTTGCACTATCTACGGCGGAAGCCGAATATGTTGCTGCCGGGAGTTGTGCTCAAATCTTGTGGATTAAACAACAACTTGAAGATTATGGCATTAAACAAGATAAAATTCTCATTAACTATGATAATACAAGTGCCATTAATCTAACTAAAAATCCAATTCAGCACTCAAGAACTAAACATATTGAGATAAGACATCACTTCATATGAGATCATGTACTGAATAGTGATGTGACACTTCAATTTGTGTGTACTGATGATCAACTTGCTGATATCTTCACAAAATTCCTGAGTGAGGATCGATTTTGCATACTTAGAAGAGGGTTAGGAGTGATTGATCCATTCTCATGATACTCTCCTCTAGTTCATAGATTTTGAGGATTAGTCTATGGTGGACATAGGACTTCTTATCTATGATCATCAATTCAGCTCCTAAATCATGGATAAGTCCATAACTATCTCTTGTGGCAGAAAAATAACATGATTTTTGGGTGCGTGCCAGAGTTCGAGTCGACTCGGATACATTTTAGAGTCGGCTCATGTGGGAGTCGACTCGCGCATATTTGGGAGTCGACTCGAGGTCGAGTCGACTCGCGACTTACTGGAGTCGACTCGAGGTCGGGAATCCGATGTTTTAACCCTAATCGAAACGTTCAATCGACACTTCTATTCACAGCCGACACTGTTCCAAAAACCCTAGAGTCATCTCCTAGCTCGTCTCCGACCCAGTCTAGGTCTTTTCCGTCGAGTTTTCCTCCTAGTTTCCGTGTCCTTCCCCGTCCTTAGGTCAAAAATGCCTAGGAAAGCAGTTGTCCCAAGCCGAAAGAGACCCATCTCCGCGAGCGGGGCTGAGCGACGGTCCAAGGCTCGGAACGAACCAACGAGGCCACCACCTCCGGTTCCTTCCCTGCCTAGGCCGGTTCCCTCGCGCTCATGCGCCGGGAAGGTTGTCTCTACCGGGAGGCAAGTCAACTTCGACTTCCTCTCCCGGGAAGGGTTCAACGTAGGGCATCACCTTAGAGCCCAAGGTTTAGAGTTTTTCTGCACTCTCGACCTCCCTACCTATCCAGGGCTTGTTAGGGAGTTTTATGGTTCAGTGGCACGGGTAGGTGGGGTAATCGGAACTGTTATGGGTGTCCCTGTATTCATCTCGGAGGACTTTATTGCACGAGTCCTCCATCTCTCGAGTGAGGGGATTGTTCCCACACACCCCTCTGACAGGACAGAGGCCCTTACGGCCATTCTAGGGAGTCCACCAGTGTCCCCCATAGAGGAGGTGTTCGCAAATCAGCTTTCGGTTGAAATGCGACTTCTCCTTAGTGTTATCTCTAGGACTCTCTTCCCGAAGACAGGTAGATTTGACTTCATTTCGGAGAGAGACCTAGCTCTGATGTTCTACCTCCTCCAAGACACTCCCATCCACTTTCCAAAACTTATCTACAAGTACCTCTGTGAGCCCTTAGATAAACCTAGGCTCAGTCTCCCATATGGCATGTTGTTCACTCTGATATTTCGGGAGTTAGAGGTCCCCATTCCTGAGGGGGAACCCTCTTGCTCACTGCGGTTTACAGATCGCATGGGTGAGGGAACCCTTCATCGGATGGGATTCCATAGAGTAGAGGGAGTCTAGGTACGGAGACCATCCACATCTTCTGACCCCACCACTCATCACTCACCCAGTCCTGATAATGACCAGGATCACCATCCCTCTACCTCTGGTCCGACCCATACCGAGCCCTCCACCTCCACTGCCCCATCTACTCAGCAGCAGCCACTGGAGGTCCGCATTTCTTCTGAGCAGCTCCGTGAGTTGCGGCAGGAGATCGTGAGGGATCTCAGAGATGAGTTGCTGAGGGAGCTTCGAGGTCCTTTGAGTGCTCCCTCCACCGAGATTGTTCCCTCCTTAGCAGCCGTGACAGAAATGGTTGCAAATCTGAAGGAGGAGATATTCAATATTCGAAGCCTAGTTCAAGCTCAATACTGGAACATAAGTGACGTCAAGGACGACACAAGGAAGATGCGAGACAGCATCAGACATGAGCTAGGCAACCAGAGTCAGGGTGCAGAGCGGCTAGCTAATGCTTTGATCTTCAAGCTTGACACCATCCAAGAAAAAGTGAACGAGATTTCCTCGACACAGTCTAGACTCACCCCGGAGATCATCGCACAGCTAGGGAACGTATCTGAGGGGATAAGCTTAGTCATGCAAATGAATAGACTCAGATCAGGAGCCACATCCTCCACCACAAAGAAACCCTAGTGTTGTTTGTTCTTTTTACTTTATATTGTACAGTCCCTTGAGGACTCACTTGATATGTAATCACACTTGTACTAAAATTTGAATTAAATACAATGAGTAGAAATTTCTTTCAAAAATTGTGCATTCTTGAGTTCTTGTACCTTACTGTGCTTTCTGCCTTTTTGCTATGATGACAAAAAGGGGGAGAAAATATATTGAATTGAAATGGTAAAGGGAATCATCAATAAAAAGAAAATTTTTTAAAAAAAAACACAAAGTAATTTGTTCTAAGTGGATTCGATACCTCGAGGCTCATTATCTCTCTGTTGGGGCTCCTAAAGGAGTAATCTCCAGAATCTATTCAAGGGATATTCGGAGATTAGTTGAATCATACTCAAGAACAAATTGGCAGATTTTTCCTCTAAAACCAAAAATTTAAGTTCAAAAGCTTCAATACACTAAAAGAAAATTCAGAGAATCTAAACAAAATTGAATGCATGTGTTGAAGGGGAGAATCTGAAATCTTAAGAAAGCAAATTCATTAAACATATATAAGCCAAACAATTGATTGCATGACATGAAGGCTTATATAATTCCAAATGAAAGGGGGAGCTTTAACTTCAGAATTTACTGTTTCATACCTTTCAATTTTGGATAAATTAAATGACTAGACACTTGAATTCATTTTAAAACTTTACTATAAATCTTCTTTTTGGTTGAGCAATTCACTTTACAAATACTCAATGTTTTGTCATCATCAAAAAGGGGGAGATTGTGGAGTGATTGATTATAACCCTATTTGATTTTGATGAGCTCAAAGCATTTGAGTATATCTTATGTTATACTAATGAATTCAATCTAGTGTTTCAGTCAAATATTTGTGAATTTATGTTTAAGTGTCTCTAGCTTTGGTTCAATACATTTTGGCTAAGTATGGAAATCAATTTGAACCAAAGTCTGAAGCTCGAGTCGACTCCGGTTGATTACGAGTCGACTCCAAGTGTATCAGAAGCACTGGCACAAGCTCGAGTCGACTCCGGCACATTACGAGTCGACTCCGACTGAGAACAGACAGCAGGACAGAAAGATAAATCTCAGACCCTGTCACCGAGTCGACTCCTGAAGAATTAGAGTCGACTCCGATGCTTGCCGAGTCGACTCCAACAAAGTACGAGTCGACTCCATGGAGTAACAGACAAAAAGACAGAGAAGTCGTTTTGGACTCTGAGAGCCGAGTCGACTCCCGAAGAACTCGAGTCGACTCCGACGGTTGGCAAGTCGACTCCTAAGGAAGCAAGAGTCGACTCTCAGAGAAATGCAAGACTAAAAGTCAGAGAGCCAACTTCGGCGACTGAGAGCCGAGTCGACTACAGCAACGTCCGAGTCGACTCTGAGGCAGTTCAACTCCAACGACAGAAGAGCAGTTTTTTGGTCTCTGAAAGCCGAGTCGACTCCCGCAAAGTCCGAGTCGACTCCGAGACAGTTCAAGTTCAAAGACAGAAGACCTGTCTTTCCGGCTCTGAGAGCCGAGTCGACTCCAAGAGAATCCGAGTCGACTCGAGGAAGTAAAACCGAAAGAATGATTTGTGGAATCCTGAAGAACGAGTCGTCTCCAGAAGGGAAAGTCATCTCCGGACATTGGCGAGTCGACTCCAGGTTCAGCCGAGTCGACTCCAGAACGGGACGGCACTTTATTTCAAATTTTGAACAGTGGCCGAGTCGTCTCCAGTAAAGCATGAGTCGACTCCAGCAACAGCCGAGTCGTCTCCAGTAAAGCATGAGTCGACTCCAGCAACAGCCGAGTCGACTCCAGATCGAGCGAGTCGACTCCATCCCAACGGACACTTTGTCAGGAGCTGCAGAGTGTGCAGAACGGCCACAAATGTGTCTCTAACGGCTAGTTTTCGATGGGGATGGCTTAAATAGCCAGAGTGAACAGTAATAGAGATAGAAAGAGAGACTCCATTCAAAGCAAAAGAGATTTCCACCAACCAAAGCCTCTCTAGAGTAATTACAAGAGAAAGAAGGAAGAAGTGCATTGAAGTCTACTCTCCAACCGTCTTCCTCACATTCAAGGCTCTCCTCCTGACAGCAAATCTTCAGCACATTCAAGAGGAGTCAAAGAGTTTGAGAAGCCCCTTTCTCCACCTCCAAAAATCTGTTTGAGGGCTTCTAACTCTTCTTTGTTTATATTGTCTAAATACGCTTTTTAAGAAGCTTTCTTTTTTACTTGTTTCAAACTGTTTTTCTTACTTGATTCAATCAGGGGATTGAATTAAGGGTGTTAAGGTTAGTTGGTGAGCCGAGGTTAAAACCAACGGTGTAAGGGTTTGATTGTGATCCCGGGAAAACAATCGGGTGGTTCTAGTCGGTGAGCCTGTGAAAACCGACCGAGTTCGTTGTGATCTCGTAAAACAACAAGTTGGGTTGTGAGCTTGTAAAACAACCGGCTGTAATCCGAGGGATTATAGTGAACTCCCAAGTGAGGCTTGGGGAGTGGACGTAGGAGCAAGGGTTAGCTCCGAACCACTATAAAATCTCTTGTGTTTGTGATTGTTTCATTGTCTCTTCCTTTCCCTTCATCCACTGCATATAGTAACTAATTAATCCACTTGCAATAAGTTTTAATTAGTTACTCACAAGGTTTTTAATTGCAATAATTACTTTAAACCCAATTCACCCCCCCCCTCTTGGGTTGTCTTTTTGGGCAACAGTAGTTTACTATAAACTGTCCAAATGAATCAGGTAGGGATTGAAGGATCAGATCTACTTGCAACTCCTTGTGCATGTTCATACCGAGCTTTTCAAGCTCCTCCAGATCCTTGATCATGGTCAAACCGTGATCATGGACAGACTGCCCCTCGCACATCTTTGCTTTGAAGAGCCTCTTGGACACTTCAAAACGAGCTGTGCGACTCTGCTCACCGTACAACTCTTGTAGGTGTGCCAACATCTCCCTAGCAGTCTTCATGTTCTCATGCTGGCATTGGAGTTCGTTGGACATGGATGCCATGATATAGCACTTGACTCTGATGTCATCATCCGTCCACTTTTGATGCGTCACACGCTGATCATCAGTAGGACGTGCTGGTAGTCTAGGGATATCATTTTCGATTATGTAGCCCAGTTTCTCACAATTCAAAATAATTTTGAGGTTTCTAAGCCAGTCCTTGTAATTGGTTCCGGTCAGTCGGTTGGTCTCAAGAATATGGGTCAAAGGATTTGAAGCTGACATTGTAATCTGCAGAGAGTAAAGATTCTAGTTAGACTTTGTACTTGATCTTTAATTTGTTCTAGGGTCTTTTAGAACAAATGTGCCTCCCACTATTTTCTCGAATCCCTTACACTCCCCTAGTAAGAAAACGGAAATCCTACGCGACTAGGGTTTCTAGTAGGTACTGCGGTCTTACCAATCTACATGGCACCTCACCTAACAGTTATTGGTGACACATAGATGGATGAGTGTACAACTCTTGTACAATGCTTCTCAAGCATGTTGCAGTGCAACTTGATCTCTAAGCCATGAAGACCTCACCTAACAGTTATTGGTCCCATTTCTTAGTTAAGTCAGACCCACCGTATAACCGTAGAAATAAAGTCGTCATTGGGTCCTCACCTAACAGTTATTGGTGCCCAACCCCACATTTATCCAACAACATCTCATGTCTATAGAGAGGTCCAGCCCCCCGATGAAACTTGCCCACTATATCCAGCCGAGACAAATCAACATCAGAAAGACCTTAGCAGCTCTACTACAGTGGAAGACCTATTGACTTAATATTGGTTAATTAGGTCTTAGTGTTTGCAACTTGAGCTCTTCATAAGAGGTAATCAAACAATTGGCCAGGTAAGCAGGTGGGAGGCTCCCCTTACTCAGGGAGTAAGATCCTAATTAAGTAACCACCTTTCATGCTTTCCTAGACACCAATTAGATCAATTAATCTAATATGACTCGCTCATGTTGGTTCACTCTCGACTTGATTTAGGAGGTTTTAATTTAGGTCTCAATTGGGTTTGTTACATCACATGTAAAGCTATCTACCTCGCTCTCATTCACATCACATGCAAACGGCACATCACAGGCAGTTATAATCGCAGCATCAAATAAAGCTAAACTTTAAATAGGTGATGATCATGGATTCTAATTAGATCGTATTACAAGCACATGCACGTCAATCGATCAATTGGTCTTCAACTCTTGAATTGGTTCTAAGCCTCCTTGATTCGATCCTTGATCAACTCTTGGTCCAATCGCCATCAACCGTTTAGATCGCCGTTCATCTCATGCCTTGTCTTCAACTTGATCGTTGACGTACATCACATCACAGAAATACAACCAGATGTAAAATAAAAATAATAATAAATTACATCCTCTTTTAGGAGGTATGCAGGCCTCTCAAAACATCAAATAAGATGCATGCATGCATCTGAAAAATTACATGATATTACAGATCACATCACAGGTCATTACATTTGATACCAAAAGGGTTTGAATCCTATGATCATCACCACATGCAGCAATTATAATATTCAGATCTGAAATCTAATTGATTATCTCATGAAATAGGTTGCTGATCATGCTAATCATGATTCTAAACTTTGTAATCCCATTAACAATGCAATTAGAATCATCATTTTATCATATAAAAATCAGCATGCAAAAATCAGCACCCTAGAAAAAATCTGCATACAGAAAATTTTCAACATGCATAACCATTTAAATTTCAGATCTAATAAGCCTATTAATAATTAATTCTTACTTTAATCTATGATGCCTAGGCTCTGATACCACTGTTAGGAAACCCGCCCATGCCGCAGAAAAATTTCAAAAATTTCAGATGCAGCGGAAGAGGCATGCACGGGATCAACCGTTCATCGCATGAACGTTGTTTAAAAACCGTTCATAGATAGATAAGGATTAAAAACTATTAAAGATATTAGAAGATCAGATCTTCATCTTGTGCGGGTAGATGATCAGCGCAAACTGATGATCATGGTTTTTGGATGAAGGTTCCTTGAAGCCGTTCAAGTGCCCGGCCTCTACGGGTATCCACACGAAGCAGGAACCGATCCAAGCTCTCTATCTCCCCGGGGTGCTAGCTCCCTTGCAGAGATAACTTTTGATGGCTGATGTCCTCCCTCTTAATCAACCCTTGATTGTGCTTGGGAGGAGGAAGAAGAAGGATGCAAGTGGATGAAGAAACCAAGCTTGCTTGCAGCCCCTTTACTTTCCCTAACGTTGGAAGAAGGAAGGGAATAGGAGGAGGCCGCCAAGCACTTCTTTCTCCCTTCTTGCTAATGGCAGCTGAAACAAGGGAAAAGGAGGGCCACGGCTGGAGAGGAGAGGGCCTTTCACATGCCCTAATGCTGCCCCAAGCCCCTCTTAAATAGCATGTGGGGATCCTACTTTGTAGGAGCTCCTTTGATAAATTTCCAAGAGGGGCGCCTCCCCATCTTCATGCCGCACCCAAGAGGATAAGGAGGAGGGGCGTGATCCCCTCCTTCTTGTGATGCCCTAATCCTCCTTAGTTAGGTGTCCCTCTTATGGCTAAGTCCTAATCCAATTAGGCTTTAACTAAATCATGAATCAATTGGGTTCAATCTATACTAGTCCTAATCAAATTGGAACTTGAATGAACCATGACTCAATTGAACTCTTCAATCCTAATCCAATTAGGAGTCATGTTGATTCATTAGATTAATAATTAATTAGGACTTATGAAATCCTAATCCAATTAGGACTTGTTTAATTCTAGTCCTAATCCAATTAGGACTCTGATTTGAATTCCAAGTCCTAATCTGATTAGGACTCTGGGAATCCTACTCCAAGTAGGAATCCAAATTCAAAACTCCTAATCTAATTAGGATTGTAGGAATTCTACTCCAAGTAGGAATCCTAGTCCTACTCCAAATAGGATTCCTAGTCCAAGTAGAAATTCCAGTCCTAATCCAATTAGGACTCTAGGAATCCTAGTCCTAGTAGGACTCTTGTTTTAAGTCCAATTAATTTATTCCCTTTGTTCCTTCTTCAACTTATTATCAATTGAATTGATTACTTGTGATTCTTAATCACGATTCAACCATCGGATTGGTCAATGCCTCTAGTGTGTGTGACCCCATAGATTCTATTCTGATTGGTAGTGAGATATATTGCGATCTCTATCACAATATCATTGAAGACTCCTTTCAATGGGTTGGAACGATTCCAACTCTACTCATCAAGGTTTATCGATCATCGAGATAATCTCTGTGAGTCTCACCATCCACCAGTGACACCTAGCAGCATGTAGTGGCTACCCAGTAGAATAGAATGATGAACCTCTAGGTGCAGTTATCATGTGATACAGTCCTTCTATCGTGGATCCCTACAAGACGGAGGTCATGGATAACTCGTCAAACCCCTTCGTCTGTCATATGTCAAGATTTATTCGACTTAAGTTCGAGAGCGGAGAACTCTTTCTTCACTATGCAATCTGCCCCGGCCGAGGTCTTACAAACTTAGTCTTGTAAATCACATAGGATCTCTCCTTATCTATCAAGGTCGATAGATTCCTTATAGGTGCATACCCTACTCCTACAGTGAACCTACTGTAGCCAATCTACACTGCATGGACCCATATGGCTAGAGACCATGTATATGTGCAGTCAAACTACAATAACCTCACTGTGAGTAGCCGAAGCATCACAGGTCAAAGGACCAATCACACTACTGCAACATCAAGCAAGTCACTGACGAGTGGATAGACATCCAAGTGACTTCTTGTCTTGGTCACGCTCAGTACCCTTGTTCTTAACAAGCACCTGCACTATTACTTCAGTGTCGCCACACTGTAGACTCGAGTCTCGTCCATCCATAAGGAAAGCAATGTGTGCACTGATCGGATCGATCACCGTCCTTGTGATGATCTATTGATCAGGAGTATTCAGAAATTAATCACCAATGATGCATGGCTCAAATTCTTAACTCTTAAGAATACGCATCATCATCTTATTAATTCTTGGACGATTCATAGACACATAAACAATATGAATAAAAAGATGCCTTTTATTTATTCAATAATAAATAGTCAAGTACAAAATTATGTCCCTAGAATTAACAATGTGTCAGCCATATTGGCTTCTAAGGCATACATCTAACAATCTCCCACTTGCACTAAAGCCAATTGGTCATATATCTTAGGCCCATCTTCTCAAGGTGGGCTTCAGTCTATTGCTGACTCAGCTGCTTAGTGAATGGGTCTGCCACGTTGTCCGCGGAGTCTACTCTCTGCACCTCGACATACTTCTTCTCAACACAATCGCGTATGAGGTGGAAGTGCCGCTCTATGTGCTTGGACTTCTGATGAGACCTTGGCTCCTTAGTAAGAGCTATGGCGCCATTATTATCGCAGTAGAGTGTTATGGCATCTGATGTCATCACGTCCAATTCTGCAATGAATTTCTTGAACCAAAAGCCTTCTTTAGCAGCTTCAGAGGCGGCGATGTATTTAGCTTCCATAGTAGAATCAGCAATGATCGGTTGTTTAGAACTTTTTCAATTCACCGTACCACCATTGCACAAGAACACATATCCAGATGTTGACTTCCTATCATCGACATCAGTCATGAAGTCTGAATCTGTGTACCCTTCTACCTTTAACTCTGATGATCCTCCAAAGATCAAGAAAAAATCTTTAGTTCTTCTCAAGTACTTAAGAATATTCTTCACAGCTGTCTAGTGTTCTTCACCTGGATTCGACTGATATCTGCTTGTGACACTCACAGCAAGGGCTATATCAGGTCGTGTACATAGCATGGTGATGCAGGAGCACCTTCCTCATTCTAATGGCGTGGGACATTGGGTGAGGGGTGAAAAGAATTTGAGTCCAAGCTGAAATTAGATTGAGTCCATGCAATAAGTGATTTGATTCACAATGGGTTAGCCTCTTCACAATGAATTAAATTGAGTCCAAGGCGTGAATGGGTCCATGGCTAATTAGAAGTGGTCACATGTCAAAAGAAAGAGAAGTTCAACCATGAAGACCTCTCACATGTGGAAGAAATTCAGAGTTCAAATCCAGTTGAAATTCGTGACAGATTGAACACCATATGGTATTTTGAATATTTTGGAAGCTACAGAAGTCTGATTAAGTTGATTCAAATTTTGTTGGAAAGTAGACATCCGTAGCTTTCCAATGACTAGAAGAACATGAAATTTGGAGATCATATGAAATTTGAGAAGTCTCCCGAACTTCATGCTGATGTTGGTACCCGAGAAGGAGTTCCACCTAGATTCCAACTCGTGGCATGCGGCTGAATTTCTTTTGATGGGTTTCAATCCACACGCCATAAGGAATGGATTCCTAGGTGTCTAGGCTTAGGTGTCAAGGCCTTTGATTGGTCAATTAGAAAATTTAAATTTTGAATTGAGTCCTCATGTAATTAGGAGTCCAATTTAAAATTCTGTGCCAACCTTTCTTTCTATATAAAGAAGGGTATGATGAATGAAGTTAGTTTTCTTTTGGATTTCGAAATTATGGTTTGTTTGCGTGAAGAGAGGCTACTCCTCTTGCTGGTGCGATGCCAAAGGGGCTGAGGGAAGGTGGGACGCCTCCCCTTCACGCCATTTGAAATTGGGTTGGTTTTGGATGAGATTTCCCTAACAAACTCAAGTTTATCCTTATCCCTTCTTTTGTTCTCACGCCTCCACCTCTTGTGTGCACCCTCCTTGAGTGCCACATCAGCATTTCAGCACCTCCCTCACGCCCAAGACTCCTTTCCCACGTCCTCCTCTAAGTCCTATTGCCATTAGGACTCCACACAACCCAATTCAGCCTAAAAAAAATTGGTCTAGCCAATTTCAGCCCCCACAAAATTGGTGCCTAATTTTGGTCCATTGGCTGACCCTCCTTGAACCCAATCTCACCAACCAGCAACCCATCTTCTTCCTCCTTCCTTCACCACAAAGAACCCTAGCCTCCATTGCCATTGCTTGAAAAAAAAAAAAAAGAGAAGAAAGATTCAGCCATCCTCAAGAAGAAAAAAATCTGCAGCCCACCCCGATTGCGTCACATGGCATACATGAGGCTCCCTATTGCTGATGCATAGGGGATCTTGCTCATACGTTGAATTTCTTCAGATGTGTTGGGGCACATCTTCTTGGAGAGATGAATTCCATGCCTTAGGGGTAAGAGACCCCTTTTAGAGTTTTCCATGCTAAACCTTTTCAGCACTTCCTCTATGTACATCTTCTGTGATAGGCCAAGCATCCTTTTAGATCTATCTCTATAGACCTTTATTCCCAAAATATAGGATGCTTCCCCAAGGTCTTTCATGAAAGAGTAGATGCCCTACAAGCCAATCGCAATATGTATTGTGAAGGATTTTCTTTTGATTTTCCAAATCATGTACATGACATTTAATATAAATAAAGGCATTGTGTTTCATCATATGCTGTTGATTATATTTGTGATGAACCCCTTAGATTAAGGCAATGATTTTGAGGCTATGATGAGATCATACTAGTGAGACCTAAAATCCTAAAATTCTAATCTTAAAAAATTTCCAGTCATTGGTACATTGAGTCGGGGATCAATGTTTACCAGAAAGACTGGCACATCTTATGTATGCTCGATGTAAAGGGTGATTGATCTCACAATCACTTGTGTGGAGACACTAATACAAAGATGTGGGTGCTCATTAGAGAAATGAGTTCACTGAATTGACCTACAAAGAGAAATCTTATGAAGTCTTACTTACATGTCAAAAGATGATTCTCTTAGTGGGAGTTGTGCAACTGATCCTTTGACCTGAGATCACCATAGTATCTTGTGCACATAAATCCATATTTTGGTTTTCACTCATTCATGACAATAAGTTATGTACGAGGTCTTCTGGATATGGTGGATTGTGTACGAAGGTTATGAGTAGGTCAACAAGGAATTAATCACTTCTAGTAAGAGAAGATTGCATCCTATTTATTCTAATCATATGATAATTCAGGAAGCCTTTGATCAAAGCACAATAAAAATTAGAAAGAGTTTCTAATGTTTCATTATTCGAATTATCATTAGAAGATTGAGAAATATATGAATATGAAATTGAGTTTGACATATATTCATACTCATATACATATTCGGAATGCAGTTTGATTAAAGGATTGAATTGCACGGTAACTTGCCACTGAAGGGTATTTTTGGTATTTCCACCAAATTCCATATTTTCCGGATAGACATAACATGTTGCTAGACGTCAATCTTGTCTTATAGGTTTGATCGAATTAAAGAGTTTAATTCGATCACCAATTAGAAAGGATTCTAATTGTTAAGTTCGGGTTCGCGCAGTTTGGACTTAAATCGATTAGAAGAGTTCTAATCAAGTTGGGTCAACTCGCACTCATACCTATTGCTGGCTAAGTATGGAACCCAATGGGTCACACATAAGAAAACTTATTAAGGGTCTAATTGGATTAGATCATGTTTGCAAGATAGACATCCTAGCAGGTGTTGCAAACTCTTAGCTCTTGATTCGAATTGGATTCGAATCCGATTCTTAATTGATCTAATTTGATTAGATCATGTTCTAATATGGGTTAGCCAAGAGTTGGCACCTAATTGGCTTGGTTTGAGTCTAATTGGATTAGATTTAATAAATCATTCAATCTAGACTGTTAGATCTTGATCTACCGTTGGATGAAGACATAATGGAGAGTTGGTTTAACCCAATTGGATTGGATTAGAGGATGGCTATCATAATTGACCATTGGATCTTAATCCTACCATTGGATGAAGAAATAATGGATCAAGTGAATGGCGCCTTGCATTGGAGCCCTTGGATCATCATCATGAAAGATCAAGAGGTGAGGCATGATGGACATGTGATTAGCATGTGATGTTGACTTGGTCAAAATATGGCACCACATGAAAGGACATATCATTTGATACACCTCCTCACTTGATCTGCACCTTCTCTTATTTGATATGGCCCTTTAGATGATGCCCTTTCATGAGAGGATGTGTGGATGGGATGCATCCCTTGGAGATGCATCCCTATACCTATTATAAATAGGTTAGCACTCCATGGGTTTCATCATTCCAACTCCACCCCACTCCTCTCTTCTTTCTTTCTTACATTGTTTTCTTTCTTTCTAGCATTGCTTCTAGTGTGTCCTAAGCCAAGACACGGTGGTCTTCTTTAGGACAAAAGGATTAGAAGTGATTTTAGAAGGTTAAAGAAAAATAGAAAGAAAAGAAATCAAGCCATTAGAGTTCTTTAGAAGAATTCTGCATTAAGGATCAAAGTCTTTGGAGCTTAAGACTTAAATCAAATTTTCATGTGGATCAACATTGGAGGGTGAACACTTGGGCACCTAGTGGAAATTCTGCACATTGGATTAGCGTTAGAGGTATTATTCTATTTTTGCATTTATATTATATTATTTGATTGCTTCCATTAAGGTGATCTTGACTTATAAGGGTTTTATGTTAAGGAACTTTATCAAGAAATTTTTAAAATTCCTAGCTTCCGCTGCCCATTATAGCATGCTAGAACACTTCAGTGGTATCAGAGCCATCCTTAATTGGTTCAATCAAATAATTATGCATGATGTATGATTATTAATTTACTATGAGATAGTAATCTCATATGCTTAGAGAAATGTTGAAATGTATGATTCATATATGATATGATATGTAATAAAATGTCATGATATGAAATTTTTCATATGAAGATATGTTGAAGCATGTTAATTAATTGCTTATGATTTATACATGCTATGAGATAGCCATGATGCATGATAGTTTATTTTAGACATGTTAAACATATGTTACAATTAAAGAATGTGCTAGAGATTAGTAAGCCCTCAATAAAATTATATTAAGTCATAGTGTTGAAAAACTTTGGGCTAACCCATTCTAGAACAATTAATCTAATTGGTGTCTAAGGAAAGCACTAAAGGTGGTTCTCTAATTAAGACCTTACTCTCTGAGTAAGGGGAGCCTCCCACCTGCTTATCTGGCCAATTGTTTGATTGCCTATTATGGATAAGCTTAATATTGATATAACACTATTGATAGCCTTCCTTCATGTCTCGATATTATTATGTCAAGATCCATGCTAGTTTGTTGTGCTAACACAAGGCTTGCTATGGGGACTGATTTTATATTGTCTTGGTGCATTAAGATGCTTATGGCATATTTTAATATATTGCTTTGTTGTGCAACCACAAGGGCAATATTATTCGAATATGACTATATGAAAATGAAGGGTTTGACTTAACTAAAACATTATTGTTTGTGGTGCTAACACAAGGCAATATGTGTTTTAAGAGGACAAGATAAAGTTAAGAATTGCATGAGATGCAATTGGAAAGAGTTTCCTACCTTTGAACTCATAAGAGTTTGTTGTGTAACCACAAGGCTTTTTATGATGAATTAGGATCTCAACCCTACTATGAAAAATTATATTTTTACGTTTATCATAGGAGAGGGCTATGATATTCGATAAAAATAGTAGGAGACAAATTAGATTAAAGTCCTTATCTAGTTGCAAACATGTCATCATGATTGGTCTGCTTATGTTAGTTTTGTTCTTGCGTATGTAGAATTATTAAATGGCTTCTTCACTTTCACTAAGAGGCATCTTAGATGCCAACAAGTTGACCGGTCCAAACTATGTAGACTGGTTGAGGAATCTTAAGATTGTACTCACTCAGGAGAAAATTTTCTATATTTTTGGAACTCCTGATCTTGGAGATCTAGGGGATGATGCTACAAAAGAGGAGGTAGCCACACATAAGATGTGGAAGAATGACAGTTTAACTGTCAAATGTATGATTCTTGCCTTCATGAGCAATGAGCTACAGAGACAACAAGAGAACATGGACACTCAATCCGTACTTCTTAATTTAAAGGAGTTGTATGGAGAGCAGAGTAGAACTGCTAGATATGAGATATCTAAGCAATTGTTCCGTGCTAGAATGAATGAACGTCCGTGCAAAACCATTGTCTTATGGTTATAGACTTGATCACCAGATTAAGTCAATTAGGTTTTGCTATGGATAGTAAGCTCAGTCAGGATTTGATCCTGCAATCACTACCTGAATCATTCTTCCAGATTGTTGTGAATTTTCACATGAACAAGCTGAATGTCTCACTGCCTGTGCTGTTAAATATGTTAAAGACAGCTGAAACCCATATCAAAAAGGAAAAGGGTCTGATCCTTCTTGTTGATAGGGGCTCAAGGAAGAAATCAGGCAATAAGGATTTTAAGAAAAGGTTGAACCCTAATAGTAGCAAGATCAAGAAGAAGAAAGGAAGGAAAAACTCCAAATCCAGTACCTGTTTCCACTGCAGCAAGGAAGGCCACTGGAAGAGAAATTGCAAGAGTTTTCTTGCAAGTATGAAGACCGATGCAAGAGTTGCATCGAAAGGTATGTTTATGTTACATGCCAACTTATCATTAAGTTCTTCAAATTCAAATTCATGGGTATTGGATACAGGCTATGGTTCTCATATTTGCAAATCTTTGAATGGACTACAGAAAATTAGAATTTTGAAGAAAGGTGACTTCGAGCTGTATGGCGCTGGAGGAGAGTCCATCCAGGCTGAAGCTGTTGGAACCTACCATTTGGAGTTGCCTTCGGTAGAGCTCCTGAAATTAGAAGATTGTTATTATATGCCCAAAATTATTAGAAATATAATTTCCGTTCTTTTGTTGTTAAAGAAAGGATATGAAATTAATATAAAGAGCAATGGTTGCTCAATTTCTTTTCCTAATAAAGTCTATTGCAATGGCATTATGGAAAATGGTCTTCTTGTTGGGAATTGTATCCTAAATGTCAATCGTCAGCATATTGATGATTGAATTTTGTAAACAAATTGACAAATTAATAAAGTATTATTTGGCATTATTCATCATTTCATCTTCAAATAAACTCTTATATGATGAAGTCCTTAGGACTTATGTTATGATAAAGGAGAATTTATCTTTGAGTCTGTTGACCCCCTAATGGGTTTTGTTGAATGCAAAACACTAGAGTAAAATTCCATTATATCTTATCTATTTAATTGAGGTATTCATGTGTTTTATTAAGAATATTGCTAAGAAATGTCTAGGCAAGTTCCTATAATTTTTATGAATTTATTGAAGAATATTTTGAGCTAAAGAAAAAGTTCAGGGATAGCCGAGACGTCTCCTGATAGTTTCAGAGACGTCTCTGGCACAAACAGGAAGAACTAGCACAAGCCGAGACGTCCCCGGCACCTGCCGAGTCGTCCCGGCTTTAGCGGAGTCGACTCTCTCAGTAGCGGAGTCGACTCTCTCAGTGGCGGCAGAAAGGCGTTTTTCAAGGGATATGCGCGAGACGTCCCCGCTGTACGCGGAGTCGTCCCCGCAAGTAAAAAGGTGACTTCCCGAGTCGTCCCCAAGATGGCGGAGACGGCTCTCTCAGGGTTTTCCAGAGAATGGTTTTTTCGGTGATAAGGAAGCGGAGTCGACCCTGAGAAAGCGGAGTCGTCCCCACGCATAAAGTGCAGACAAGCGGAGACGTCTCCTGAAAGAGCGGAGTCGACTCTCTCAGGGAATTCCAGAGGACATGATTTTCGGAGATAAAGAAGCGGAGTCGTCCCCAAAGCAGCGGAGTCGTCCCCACTCAAAAAGCGCTAACACGCCGAGACGTCCCCGTAAAGTGCCGAGTCGACCCCAGATAAAGTAAAAAGTAAAATCCTGTAGGCGAGACGTCTCTCGTTGTAGCGGAGACGTCCCCGGAGCGCCTGGGACGCGACTGACAGCTTTTCAGGTTTGGTTTTGAATTTCAAATCCTTCTCTTTTTGTTTCTAACGGCTATATTTGCTTTTTGGGCTATAAAAGGGACCTCTTAAGTGGTTCTCAACAACTCTTTACCAACCCAAAGGAAAATCATTCAAGAGAGAAGTTAGAAAGAAAAGCTTAAGGGAGTGAGTGCATTCAAGGAAGGAGATCAAGTATTTTCAAGTCTCCCAAGCGATTTCAAGCTCAACCACTCTCGTGTGCTCGGGATTCAAAGCTCACACCCAACCCTACGCGTCCCACATCGGAAGAATCAACATCTCCCACGCTTCCAACGGCAAAAAGATTCTTCCGGGTTTCATTGTTCATAAGTGCTATATTTGCTTTCTAGAGCTTTTATATTCCTTTGTACACTCTTTTATTGTGGTGCTTGTTCCAGTCAAGGGACTTGGAACAAGGGAAAGGCGTCCCAAGCCTAAGAGAAATTGGGGGTTTTAGGGTTTGTTGTGAGCCCGGTGTAAAACAACGAGTTGGGTAGTGAACTCGCAAAACTACCGTACTGTAATCTTGGATTATAGTGGAAATTTCCAAAGGCGCTTTGGGGAGTGGATGTAGGAGCGGTGAAGGCTCCGAACCACTATAAAATCGTGTGTTTGTGGCTATCTTTTCTTATCCCTTTATCTTTGCTTTAGTTTATATATTTGTGTGTTTTATTTTTAAATTAGCCAAAAAGTTTTAAAACACCCAATTCACCTCCCTCTTGGGTGACCATCTCTGGGCAACAAGTGGTATCAGAGCGGGTGCTCTTATATTCCTTGAAAGACCTAACCGTCTTAGCCAAAGATCTAGATGGCAACACCCTTTAACAATGTTCCAGCCGAGGGGCAAGCAACCAATAGACCTCCACTCTTCAATGGGACAAATTATACCTATTGGAAGACTAGAATGAGAATCTTCATTCAAGCACAGGACTATGCCTTGTGGAGGGTCATAGTCAAGGGACCACAAGAACCATCACATGTGGTCAATGGCATTCGAGTTCCCAAACCTGAGGAGGATTGGGATGAGAATGATGATAGGATGGCTCAACTCAATTCTAGAGCCATGAACTCTTTATTTTGTTCTTTAGATGTAAATGAGTTCAATAGAGTCTCCACATGTACTTCCGCTAAGGAAATATGGGATAGACTTGAAGTTACCCACGAGGGTACAAATCAAGTCAAAGAGTCCAAAGTGAACATTCTAGTTCACAAATATGAATTGTTTAAGATGGAACCTAATGAAACCATCACATGCATGTTTACACGTTTTACCGAAATTATTAATGGCCTAAAAAGCTTGGGCAAATCTTACACTAACCCCGAACTTGTGAGCAAAATTCTCAGGTCACTGCCAAAAGCATGGGAAGCAAAAGTCACGGCAATTGTAGAAGCCAAAGACCTCAACACCTTGGGGCTAGAACAACTCTTGGGCTCATTGATGACGCATGAGCTCACGATGAAGCAGCATGAAGAAGAGTTGCCAAAGAAAAAGACAATCGCACTCAAGGCTACCTCAAGTGTATGTGAAGAAGAGAGCAGTGAGAGTGAAGAAGAGAGTCAAGATGAGGACTTGGGTTTGATAGTGAGAAAGTTTAAAAAATTCATGAGAAGAAAGAAACCGTTCCCAAGAAAGAAATTTGGAGGGAGAAATGATTGGGAGAAAGAAAAGGAAAAAGAAAGAGACCCAATCGTATGCTATGATTGCAAGAGACCTGGACACATTCGTTCCGAATGCCCTCAACAAAAGAAATATTTTGGAAAGAAGAAGAAGAAGGCATTGAAGGCAACATGGGATGATAGTGACACATCATCCTCCGAGGAAGAGAAGGAAGAGACCGCCAATCTATGCTTCATGGCGTTCGAAGATGACGAGGTATGTCAAAACCCAATCATAAACTTTACTTTAGAAGAATTATATGAAGCTTTTCAAGAACTTATGGGTGATTGTAGTATGTTAGGAGAAAAGAATAAAGAATTAAAAACCTCCAATCAAAAACTGAAGGAAAATATTGAAAACCTACTAATTGAAAAGGAGAGCGTTAAAAATATTAACACTACTAACCTAGAAATCAATAATTCAAAACTTAGCATTGAAAATGAAAAGGCAAAAACACTAATTAAGGAGTTAAATCTAAAAGTAAAATCCCTACTCGATAATAATACCTCACTTGCACAAAACGTTGAATCTCTTAGAAAAGATAAGGAAGAACTAGTTAAAGAAAATTTGAATCTTAAGAATGAGGTACATAAGTACAAACCAATTGTTGAAAAATTCACACAAAGCTCTGAAAAATTAAATCTTATTCTCTCAAATCAAAGAGCTGTTTTCAATAAAGCCGGATTAGGATATAAAACTAATAAACAACAAAAGTATTTAAAGAATTTCTTCGTAAAAGCGATAGATGTAAAAACTGAAAAACCTACATGCTTTCATTGTGGAAAGAATGGATATAAAGCCTACTCTTGTATTCAAAGAAAAATCCAAACTAACAAGAGTACATTTGTGAAAGCCAAAAACATAACTAAAGTATGGGTGCCTAAGGGAACCGACTACACTAACCACGAAGGACCCAAGAAAACTTGGGTACCTAAGAGCTTCACATGATCATTTTGCAGGTATGCCTTGCAGCCGGGAATAAAAAGAGAATGTGGTATCTTGATAGCGGTTGCTCAAGGCATATGACCGGTGACAAGAGTCTCTTCGTCACCTTGGAGTCAAAAGAAGGAGGAGTAGTCACATTTGGAGATAATGCTAAAGGCCGAATTATTGGTATTGGTAAAATCTCCATATCACCCTCCTCATTTATTGATAATGTACTGTTAGTTAATGGACTAAAACATAATTTATTAAGTATAAGTCAATTTTGTGACAAGAGCTTTAAAGTGTCATTTGAATCATCACTATGCATAATTAGTAGTCCAATTGATAATGAGGTCATACTCACAGGACATAGGCATGGAAATGTTTACATGGTAGATCTTGATGATCTCACCATGAAGGATGGCCAATGTCTTGTAGCTATGAATCCCAAAGTCAATGAGACTAGTTGGTTATGGCATCGTAGGTTAGGGCATGCTAGCATGGATTTAATTTCTAAATTGATTACAAAGGATCTAGTCAAAGGACTACCGAAAATAGACTTTGAAAAGAATAAAATTTGTGCGGCATGTCAATTAGGGAAACAAACAAGAAGTTCTTTTAAGTCTAAGAACATAGTCTCAACATCAAAACCCTTAGAACTAATTCACATGGATTTGTTTGGACCCACTAGAACTGCTAGTCTAGGGGGTAAGAAATTTGGTCTTGTCATTGTTGATGATTTTTCACGTTTTACATGGGTTTCATTTCTTGCACACAAAGATGAGTCCTTTCCCGCTTTTATCAAGTTTCATAATAAGGTTTCAAATGAACTCAATCTTAAACTAAAAGCAATTAGGAGTGATCATGGTACCGAGTTTGAAAATCAACACTTTGAAAAGTTTTGTGACGAAAATGGTATCAATCACAATTTCTCGGCACCTAGGACACCTCAACAAAATGGGGTGGTAGAAAGGAAGAATCGCACACTAGCAGATATGGCTCGTACCATGTTGTGTGAATCGGATCTACCAAAGTATTTTTGGGCTGAAGCAATAAATACCTCATGTTATATTTTAAATCGTGCTTTAGTTAGATCCATCTTAAAGAAAACACCGTATGAATTGATGAAAGGTAAGAAACCAAATATAAGTTATTTTCATGTTTTCGGTTGTCGATGCTTTATTTTGAACAATGGAAAGGACAATCTCAGTAAATTTAGTGCTAAATCAGATGAGGGGATCTTCTTAGGTTATTCCTCATCTAGTAGAGCATACAGGGTCTTTAACAAGAGAACTCTCGTTGTTGAAGAATCTATTCATGTTGTCTTTGATGAAACTAATGGAGATTCTTCTAGAAAAGAAGAAGATGTTGATGCAGGTATACTTGAAGACCGAATCAAGGAATTCTCCATACAAGACAAACAACATGAGGATGAGATCAAAGAAGATACAAATCAGCAAGATGAAGAAGATCAACCTCCATCAAGAAATCAAGATCTTCCTAAGGAATGGAGGTATGCACATGGTCATCCAAAGGATCTAATTCTTGGTGATCCCTCACAAGGTATAAGAACTAGATCCTCCCTAAGAAACACTAGTAATTATCTTGCCTTCGTTTCACAAATAGAGCCTAAATCACTAGAAGAAGCTGAAAAAGATGATAATTGGATGAATGCTATGCAAGAGGAATTAAACCAATTCGAAAGAAATGAAGTTTGGACTTTAATGAAAAGACCCCCTAATGTTTCAATTATAGGCACCAAGTGGGTGTATAGAAATAAACTAGATGAAGATGGAATAGTAATAAGAAACAAAGCTAGGCTAGTGGCCAAAGGATATAATCAGGAGGAAGGAATAGATTTTGATGAAACTTTTGCTCCTGTTGCTAGGTTAGAGGCTATTAGACTGCTTTTAGCATATGCATGCTTCATGGATTTTAAACTCTATCAAATGGATGTAAAAAGTGCATTCTTAAATGGCTATATAATGGAGGAAGTGTATGTAGAACAACCTCCAGGTTTTGAAAATCACTTACATCCAGATTATGTGTATAAATTGCATAAAGCATTGTATGGACTTAAGCAAGCTCCTAGGGCATGGTATGAAAGATTAAGTAATTTCCTAATTGAGAACAAATTTGAGAGAGGAAATGTAGACAAAACCCTCTTTATTAAAAGAAAAGGAAATGACTTATTGCTTGTACAAATTTATGTGGATGACATAATTTTTGGTGCTACTAATGATAGTCTCTGTCAAGAGTTTGCCAAGCTTATGCAGGGAGAATTTGAAATGAGCATGATGGGTGAGCTCAACTTCTTCCTTGGGCTACAAATAAAACAATCAGAGGAAGGCATCTTCATCAGTCAGTCCAAATACATCAAGGAAATGCTGGAAAAATTCAAGATGAAGGATGCAAAGGAAATCAGCACACCCATGGGCTCAAGTTGCAAGCTTGACAAAGATGAAAAAGGTAAAAGTATAGACTGCAAATTGTACAGAGGTATGATAGGCTCTTTGCTTTACCTTACTGCTAGTAGACCAGATATATTATTCAGTGTTTGTATGTGTGCTAGATACCAAGCATGTCCTAAGGAATCACACTTGCAAGCTGTTAAAAGAATCTTTAGATATCTAGTAGGGACATCTAATGTAGGCTTATGGTATTCCAAACAATCTGACATAAACCTAACTGCTTATTCCGATGCTGATTTTGCCGGGTGCAAACTCGACAGAAAAAGCACAAGTGGCACATGTCAATTCTTGGGTGCCAATTTGGTTTCTTGGTTTAGCAAGAAACAAAATTCAGTTGCCTTGTCCACAGCTGAAGCTGAGTACATTGCAGCCGGAAGCTGTTGTGCCCAAGTTCTTTGGATTAAGCAACAACTTGAAGACTTCGGTATTAAAATGGACAATATACCAATTAAGTGTGACAATACAAGTGCAATCAACTTAACAAAAAATCCTGTTCAACACTCTAAGTCAAAGCATATAGAGATTAGGCATCATTTCATTAGGGATCATGTGCTGAAAAATGATGTAATGATTGAATATGTATGTACTGAAAATCAATTAGCTGATATCTTTACAAAGCCCCTTTGTAAAGAAAGATTCAATTTCTTAAGGAATGCCTTGAGCTTGTATGATCCTAGCAAATGAGTTGAATTTGTATTGAATTACCTTGCTACTCAAACTAGTAATCAACCTCAAAGCAAACATAAGTGAAAAACATGAGCTCATCTAAGCTAAATGACGAACTGTTTGACTTTCCGGAGGATGGTTACCCTCCCTTGGACTCTTCAAGGAGATACTTTCAGAACCTATTTCATAGGTATTCGAAATTTTGGTCAAACGTTCCTCATTTCAATATTAATAATTCAAAAATAATTATCAAATTATTATAGGATGTATCATTAAGGGGGAGGATCACAAATGAATTCACTCTAAGTGTATCAAAGAGAATCATGTTAATTAGGGTGATTAAACAAAAATTGGGAGAAGATAGAATTCAGTCTGAAATTCTCTTAGTGCCGGAGACGTCTCTGGCAAATCGCAGAGACGTCCCCCCCAGGGGAGACGTCTCGCCTTAGTCGCGGAGACGTCTCGGGGACCGAATGAGGGCTTTTTAAATAGGTCGAAATCGCTCGAGCCGACTCGAGCTCTCTCCCTCATTCCCGACCAAAACGGAAAGCCCTAGCCTCCATTTGCTCTCCACCTCAAATCCTAGCCTCCGTTTGCCCTAAATCACAAACCCTAGCATCCATGGCACCAAAGAAAGCTAGGACGACCCGTGGGAGGCGACCTAGAGTAGCGGGCGACGGTGAGGAACGGCGGGAAGAACCCTCCGCACCTTCTCCTCCGGTTGCTCCGCCAACCACAACGATTTCCTGTGCAAATCGCACAGTCACAACCGGTAGGTACATAGATTTTGCATTTTTAGATCATGAGGGGTTCTCTATTGGAGAGAGACTCCGAGCCCAAGGGTGGGAGCATCTTTGCACCCTCAATACCTCGACCTACCCCGGCCTTGTTAGAGAAATGTTTAGTGATATGGCTTTAGGGGACTTAGGGTTCACTGCACATGTCCGAGGGACATTAGTAGAAATTAATGAGGATATCTTATCCACTGTTTTGCAAATCCCTAGGGACGGCGAGGCTCCAACCTCACATCCCCAAAGGGAAATAGCTCTAAACTTAATTTTAGGAAGAGAGGACTGCGGCCCTCTTGATGTTGTCAACTCCCAGGACCTAAATGCAGATATGAGACTTCTTTTAAGCATTGTCAACCGGGTCCTATTTCCTAAAACCGGTCGCTTCGATTTTGTTTCGGAGCGAGACTTAGTTATAATGCACCACATCCTACTAGGGATCCCTCTAAACCTTCCTAGACTCATGCTAAATTACATTGCCCTATGTCATAGGTATTCTAGGTTTAGTATACCTTATGGCATGATCTTTACCTTAATCTTCAAACACTTCAAGGTTTCCATTCCATCAAATGAACCTGCAAAGCCCTTAAGAAACACCGACTATTACAATGAGGGCTCAATGAGAAGAATGGAATTTCACAAGATAGATGGGTCTTGGGTCAAGGTTCCAAAAAGAAAAGCACAAACCATAGAGCCTGAGATCCCACATCATGGGTCTGACCATCACTCTCCTCCACCTAGCCACATGGACATCCCTGATATTCCCTCCAGCTCAGCTGGACCTTCCACATCCATGCCACCACCTCCTCCAGTCAGTGGGCCCTCCTTCCTATCAGAGGAGCAGATGCACACCTTAGCATCTGCCATTTGCCAGCAGATGAGGGAGGAGATGAGATCCATGATCTCCACAGAGTTGGCCCCCGTCAGAGCTTCACATGAAGGGCTTCTACAAGAGATGAAGGATATTAGAAGTCAAATTGAAGCTACAACACAAGAAATAATTGGTGTGGGTGCCACCCAAACCATCAGATCATTAGAGCTCAAGGACAGCTTGAAGAGCATTTCCAAAAGTCTTAAAGAGCTAACAAAGCCAGATGGCAATGTGAGCACCCTAGTTGCCCAACTCAGAGGAAGAATTGAAATGGCAACTATAGAGTTTGAGGCACTTGTGGCAGGATTCCACAAGTCACAGGGAGATCACTTCAAGACCCTCATGGATTCCATCAATGCATTCATAGATGCAGCTTGTAAGGCTTATGCACAAAGTACAACTAGTAAGCCCCATGAGCAACGTCGCCGATGATGGATATCTTGTAGGATCTTCTTTTTGTAAATCCTAGGCTTTTTTTGAAACACTTTTGTATTAGAAATCAATACTTGTAATGATTTCTTCTTTTTGACTATGTACTGACTTCAAAGGTTCACAATGATACATGAATACAATCTCTTTTGAAAAATATGTGTACATTGTCAATTTTGTGGATGTGTTTCTGTGAATATGAATGTGCCTCTTGATATGTCATAAGAATCTCAAAACATACATTAAGTATTTAAATTTGGCACAACTTATCAAAGCATATGAAACAGGGGGAGCACAACCTGAATATCAAAGGGGGAGTAAAATGAATGAATTCTACTATGAATTGAGTTTTAAGCACCTAAGGATAATTTGTCCCCTTCATTGTTGATGACAAAAAGGGGGAGTGGAATATTGAGAGGAAGGGGAGTAGAATGGAATATTGAAAGAAGGGGGAGTAGAATTTTGAATATGGATATTGAAAGAAGGGGGAGTAGAATTTTTGAATATGGATATTGAAAGGGGGAGTAGAATTTTGAATATGGTTATTGAATATGAAATGCAAAATTTAAAATTCATACTTATTGGCTTTAAGATAATTGCTAAATTTTGCTCTCAATTATATTTAGCATCAATATTTCATTTTAACTTGATTCAATTTAAGTTGATATGCTAAATTTACTTAAGAGCTATTAAGATCAATCTTATGCATAAGGAAAGAACTAAAAATTGAATATTCTGAATTAATGCACATTGTAAAACTGAGCAAATACTGTGTATATGTTATTTTTCAAATTTTGCATATACTCAGTGTTTTGTCATCATCAAAAAGGGGGAGATTGTTGACCCCCTAATGGGTTTTGTTGAATGCAAAACACTAGAGTAAAATTCCATTATATCTTATCTATTTAATTGAGGAATTCATGTGTTTTATTAAGAATATTGCTAAGAAATGTCTAGGCAAGTTCCCATAATTTTTATGAATTTATTGAAGAATATTTTGAGCTAAAGAAAAAGTTCAGGGATAGCCGAGACGTCTCCTGATAGTTTCAGAGACGTCTCTGGCACAAACAGGAAGAACTAGCACAAGCCGAGACATCCCCGGCACCTGCCGAGTCGTCCCCGCGTTAGCGGAGTCGACTCTTTCAGTAGCGGAGTCGACTCTCTTAGTGGCGGCAGAAAGGCGTTTTTCAAGGGATATGCGCGAGACGTCCCCGCTGTACGCGGAGTCGTCCCCGCAAGTAAAAAGTTGACTTCCCGAGTCGTCCCCAAGATGGCGGAGACGGCTCTCTCAGGGTTTTCCAGAGAATGGTTTTTTCGGTGATAAGGAAGCGGAGTCGACCCTGAGAAAGCGGAGTCGTCCCCACGCATAAAGTGCAGACAAGCGGAGACGTCTCCTGAAAGAGCGGAGTCGACTCTCTCAGGGAATTCCAGAGGACATGATTTTCGGAGATAAAGAAGCGGAGTCGTCCCCAAAGCAGCGGAGTCGTCCCCACTCAAAAAGCGCTAACACGCCGAGACGTCCCCGTAAAGTGCCGAGTCGACCCCAGATAAAGTAAAAAGTAAAATCCTGTAGGCGAGACGTCTCTCGTTGTAGCGGAGACGTCCCCGGAGCGCCTGGGACGCGACTGACAGCTTTTCAGGTTTGGTTTTGAATTTCAAATCCTTCTCTTTTTGTTTCTAACGGCTATATTTGCTTTTTGGGCTATAAAAGGGACCTCTTAAGTGGTTCTCAACAACTCTTTACCAACCCAAAGGAAAATCATTCAAGAGAGAAGTTAGAAAGAAAAGCTCAAGGGAGTGAGTGCATTCAAGGAAGGAAATCAAGTATTTTCAAGTCTCCCAAGCGATTTCAAGCTCAACCACTCTCGTGTGCTCGGGATTCAAAGCTCACACCCAACCCTACGCGTCCCACATCGGAAGAATCAACATCTCCCACGCTTCCAACGGCAAAAAGATTCTTCCGGGTTTCATTGTTCATAAGTGCTATATTTGCTTTCTAGAGCTTTTATATTCCTTTGTACACTCTTTTATTGTGGTGCTTGTTCCAGTCAAGGGACTTGGAACAAGGGAAAGGCGTCCCAAGCCTAAGAGAAATTGGGGGTTTTAGGGTTTGTTGTGAGCCCGGTGTAAAACAACGAGTTGGGTAGTAAACTCGCAAAACTACCGTACTGTAATCTTGGATTATAGTGGAAATTCCCAAAGGCGCTTTGGGGAGTGGATGTAAGAGCGGTGAAGGCTCCGAACCACTATAAAACCGTGTGTTTGTGGCTGTCTTTTCTTATCCCTTTATCTTTGCTTTAGTTTATATATTTGTGTGTTTTATTTTTAAATTAGCCAAAAAGTTTTAAAACACCCAATTCACCCCCCTCTTGGGTGACCATCTCTGGGCAACAGAGTCCTTAAACTTGTTCGCGACCAAATAATATGTTGTTACTAGGACGACAACATTATCGAGATTAGGTCGTTGTGTGACATATACGTTGGTTGTCCTCTTAACCAAGGAGTGCGGAGACACTGGTATGCCATACAGGTGAAGTGTAGGAGTACATTTCACTGAACGTGACCAATTCCGGAACGCTCTACTGTCGAGAGATGTTCCGAGTGGATATGGGTATAAGTTTGGCCCTCTGACCTGAGACCGCAACCTGTGACTAGCAAGCAACTCACTGTACTTTGGTACCGGACTACCTGAATTTCTAATTCAGTGACGGAAGGTCACTGGGTGCAGTCAAGTACTTGCGTAGTCAGTTGTGAGTCAAGATGGAATTGATCCCTCCTGGAAACAGGAATAATATCTTGTGATTAATTTAGCAAAACCTTGGCCAGGGTAATCCCACTGAGGAGTCACGGGATATCTAAAGTTAATCACATAATGGATGTACTAATTATAGGGTTGACAGTGAGCTCTAAGTCATCCTGGCATTAAGAGTCAAAGGGATTGAATTATACAGTAACCATAGTTCAGGGTTCCAGAATATTTGCTTCGCATATATTCGGCCTATTCGGACGTCGGGTACCATTGCTAGATGGTCATATCGATTAGTGTAGGAAGTCGTTACTATACTACCGGCTTAGGTTCGAACCTATGAGGTCACACGCATAGAAGATTCCTGATTGATCAAGAAGGCTGATGAATGATTAAGAATCATTCAGGGGTAATTTGGTCAATTCGATTGGCAAATTATCTTATAAAATAATTAAAGTAATTATCGAAAGATTAATTAGTAATTAGATTGCTAATGAACTCAACTGGATTGAGTAATTAGACTAAGGATGAGCCAAATTGAATTAGATTCAATTTTGGGCTCAATCAGGGTTTTTGACCTGATTGGATTAGGTCTGAATCAAGAGGACTTAGGTTGACCAAATTAAATTAGATTAAATTTGTGCTTAATTAGGGATTGACCTAATTGGATTAGGTTCAACCATGTTAGGATTTAATTAAATGAAATGGGTTTGATCTGAAACTGTTCGGATCTTGAAATCCACTTGTCACATATCCATGCATGGCGCCATAAATTGATTTTTAATATGATTAAAAATTAATTTAATTTATTTAATGGTGCCATGGGACACTTGGCAACATCAGGGACCTCTTTCATCATTAGATGGGTCGAAATGGAGAGATAAATTCATGAAAAGAATTGGATAAGATCAAATTCTCTCTCTTCATGACATATGTCATCCTTATCTTTATCTCACTTCTAATTAAGGTTGAATTTCGAATTTAATCATCACAAAATCACCACGTGACCTCTAATCTATTTGGGGGCATGGGAATTTCGAAATTGAAAGAGGAAAGTGGCAACATGATGAATGGTTTAGATTAGATCAAGCTTCATCATGTAATGGCACATGAACTTGAATTTTGAATTCAAAATTCAAAACCCCACAAAATCCTCCACAATATGGGATGGTTGGCATGAAGTTAGGTAGGAGAGCAACATTAAAAGGACCTCCATCATCTGGTGGTCGAATTCAAGGAAAAAAGAGAGAAAAAGAAGAAGAAAAAAGGGAAAAGAAAAGAGAGGAACCCTAGTTCATGCATGGAAAAATTCTGCATTCAATCTAGCTGACTTCTTCCTCCTCTAAGTCCATCGCGCCATTAGTGTTAGGTGTCCCTGATAAGAGTCTTTAGATCAGATCTAAGTCCTCTTCAATCCCTTTAAACCTTTCCTCCAAGTTCTTCCAAGAAGGCGGATCAAAAGTTGATAGCGTTTGGAAGATCAAATTTCAGCCTCAAGAAATTCTGCGCAAGCTAGCACTTCCGCAGGATTGGATCTCTTCAGGAACTTCGCGTGGATTTCTCGTAGAGGCCATTCGTGTGCGTGGCTGCGAAGTCGAGGATCAAATCTACAAGTTTCATCCATCATAAAAGGTATTAATCCTACATTAATCTTTTATTATGGTGTCAAGATCTAGGTCTGATTCCCCGAGGTTTTACCCTCTTTTGGGGCTCCTCACGGAGATATCTCCAGAATCCATTCAATGGATATTCGGAGATTAATCAGAATAGAGTTCTTAAGTTTCAGATCTGATAGTTAATCATGCATGAAAGTTTTAGCATAATTGTTTAAATGATTCCGACATAATCCTATGTGTTCTTAAGGTGCTGATTTCTAGATTTGATCTTGTAAGCATGCATGAATTAAATTGTTTGATTCGATTTTTTCGCTGCATTTTAAAACTTAAAAAGAACTACGTAAGGCTTGATCCCCCTTATGAAGGGGTACGTAGGCAACCCGATCAGGTTCAGCCATGGTTTTTTTTTAAAAAAAAAATCAGCATGCTTAACACCGAAGAACCTAGGATTCACTTTCAGTGGTATCAGAGCCAGGTTCATGTTTAAAGTTTTATGTTTTAATTCTTGTAATTAAATCTGAAATCATGAGCATGCTTAGATTAGATCTAAAGTATTTTTTATGATTGATTTAATTGCTGATTATGCATGATTAACTAGATCTGAAATTTTGAATGCATATGATGCATGTTTGTGTTAAGATTTGTAACATAAATAAATCTGAAATTATAATATTATTTAGATTAGATCTAAATAAAGTTTATGATTTATATGATCTCTGATTTTAATGAACAAATCAGATCTGAAAATAAAAGTGAAAAAATAAATACATAAGATGTATGTTGTTTGAATTAATTCATGTTGTTGTGTATATGTGATGCATGAACATAAAACATAATGACTTAAACATGAATTAAATCTGATTACATGTGATTAATTACAAAAACTCAGATCTGAAAATATGTTTTAAGAACTGAAAGATTGTAATTAATATGTAATTAAAAAGAAATATGCAATGATCAAAACTTTCATAAGTCTAAACTTAATTGAGAATTAAGTGTTATGAAATAGAATTGTAACTCAATTAATTGACATTGCATAATTATTTGGGCATATGGGTTAGCTTGAATCAAGTTCCTAGGATTGGGTTAGACCTAAGGTTAGAATCATATATGGACAAATAGAATTAATTGATCAAATCTAATTAAGTAGTAACTAGATTAGGTCAAGAAAATTCTAGGTCAATTTACAATAGTTGTAGATGGATCAAGTCCGTGTCTTTGATTAGACCAAGATGGAACTTGATTTAGGCTTAGAGGTGTAGCCCGAGTCATTTGAGTAATCAAAT
Source organism: Phoenix dactylifera (assembly GCF_009389715.1). Classification (NCBI taxonomy): domain Eukaryota; kingdom Viridiplantae; phylum Streptophyta; class Magnoliopsida; order Arecales; family Arecaceae; genus Phoenix; species Phoenix dactylifera. Next base: position 143,631 of record NW_024067900.1, on the reverse strand, counting down.
CGAAATTGATTAACCAGTCGGTGTCTAAGGTAAGTTTGGCAGTTTTGACCGGTGGTTCTTAATTGGGAGCTACTCGCACTGATTCGTCTTTGCCGAGTTAATGGCATATCCCTTCCACCGATCTCACTTACCTGGCCGACATGGTCAATCACATTTTGATTGGATCACTTAATGATTCGAGTTAGCCCATGCCTATAAGGAAAATCAGTTTGACTGATTTAGGTGCCTCCTTAACCGGTTTGAGTCTAATCTGATTTGGTGAAGTCAGTGGGAGAAATTAGACTAACCGGATCTTTTTATCTATCCTAATTAAGAAATTCTCTAAAATTATTAGGTCCTTAAATGAAATGGTTATGGGGATAACTAGGTCATAGCCTCCCATTAAGTTGGGTGATAATGGGTCCAATGCTTTGATAATTATTGGAGGCGCGACACGCCTGGTACTTATCAAGCATTGGAATTGTCATTCAATATATGATGAGTTAAGTGTACCTTCAATAGGCGGTCAGGTGAGCCGAGCCACACTCGGGCTTGGTCGTCTATTAGTTGATTAGACTTAACCCTATCATTTAATGGTTGGACCTGACTAGGGTATTCGGTGGAGGCGCCACACGCCTGCCGAAGAACCTAGGGCAAAATTATCACTAGAAGTTGCTTGGTGAAGCAATTGGTTTAGAACCTACCAATAGGTGCATTTGGGTTAGCCGAGCCACACTCGGGCCTATATGCGATCTATTGGGTTCTAGTGCCCACTAAAGAATTAGGAGAAATTTTTCGAATTGGAGGTAGAGGCTACCAATTTGTATAAAATAGTGGGAGTACCTTTAGACTAAAGTCCAAGTCTAATGTGTTTAGTCAATTCATATACTAATAGCTAAATTTTTTTTTTATGCAGAAATGGCCACTAATTTTTCACTTCGCTCATTGTTGGACAATGACAAGTTGACTGGTCCAAATTTTAATAATTGGCATAGGAAACTGAAAATAGTGCTAGAGCATGAAAGGATCCTTTATGTGATAACGGATCCAGCACCTGAGCAGCCCGCTGCTAATGCATCAAGATCGGCCAGAGACACTTATCAGAAGTGGCTTAGTGACCGGATCACTGTTCGATGCATCATGTTGGCAGCAATGAGTGATGAGTTTAGTAGGCGTTTTGAGAATACGCAGCTGGAAGATATTATTCAAGTGTTGAATGAATCATTCGGTGTTCCTGACGACGTTGAGAGGCACAAAACTAGTTGTGCCATCTTCAGCACCCGAATGAAAGATGGAACCTCGGTAACTGATCATGTACTGTACATGATTGAGTTGATCGAGCGTCTAAGCTCTCTTGGTTTTTTCCTTCATGATCAATTGGGGAAGGATGCCATACTAAACTCATTGCCTGGATCATACCGTCCTTTTCTCACTCATTTTCGTATGACGAAACCTGTAGTGAATTATCACCAATTGTTGGGGTTACTACAGACGTTTGAGAATGATCACCAACTTCTTAAGAAGACGGTGAACTTTGTGGGAGGTTCATCCAAGGGTCGCCCCTTTAAGAAAGGGAAAAAGAAAAATAAAATCCAAAAGAAACAAGTGCACCATGCTCAGCCTAGTCAGAAAAAGAATAAAAAGGCTGATCAGAGCAAGGCGGAGTGCTTCTTCTGCAAGAAGCAAGGACATTGGAAGAGGAACTGTCCTCTTTACATTGCATCTCTCGATCCGAACCGGCTTAAGAAAAGTGGGCAATCAGTTGCCAATCAAGGTACTTATATGATAACACCTTGCAATTTTTCTATTTGTGATAATTCGACCTGGGTATTGGATACCGGTAGTCCTTTTAATATTTGCAATTCGTTGCAGGGGCTACAAGTCAGTGAGAGGTTTGAAGAAGGAGAAAGGTTCCTGAATGTTGGAGATGGAAGATCAGTTCCAGTTCTAGCTTTAGGAATTCTTAAACTTGAATTTAGCTCTCATGTAAATGTCCTAAGTGATTGTCACTATTGTCCAAGTTTTTTATTGAATGTCATTTCTGTAGGCCTTTTGGCCAAAAATGGTTATGAAATATCAATAAAAAAGGATTATTGCAATATCATTTGGAATGGTGCTGCTGTAATGAATGGAACTCTGAGTAATGGCATTTACATTTTGTCACAGCCTGTTTATGTAATGTACAAGTCCAATAAGCGCCCTAAAATAGATAATGTCACGGATGTCTACCTTTGGTATCATAGGCTAGGACATATTAACAAGAACAGGATGAACAGGTTAAGTAAAGAGGGAATCCTCGATGTTAATGATTATGAATCATTGACAACCTGTGAATCATGCCTTCTTGGTAAAATGACCAAATCACCTTTTACCGGAAAAGGTGAACGAGCCAGTGACTTATTGACCCTTGTACATTCTGATGTATGTGGGCCAATGAGCACAAATGCTAGAGGTGGGTATTCATATTTCATTACGTTTACAGACGACCTTTCAAGGTATGGTTATGTATATTTAATGAGACATAAATCTGAATCATTTGAAATGTTCAAATTATATCGTAATGAAGTAGAAAAACAAACTGGAAAGAGTATTAAAACTCTTCGATCAGATCGAGGAGGTGAATACCTCACCAGTGAGTTTTTGACATATCTAGGAGAAAATGAGATTCTCTCTCAATGGACTCCTCCTGGTACACCACAGTATAACGGTGTATCGGAAAGGAGAAATCGAACTCTGTTAGACATGGTTCGATCCATGATGGGATTTGCTGATCTGCCCATATCCTTTTGGGGATATGCTCTTGAGTCAGCCTGCTACATTCTAAATAAGGTTCCAAGTAAGTCTGTAAATAAAACACCACATGAGATGTGGACTGGACGTAAGCCGATGCTCTCTCACCTTAGGGTTTGGGGGTGTCCAGCGTACGTCAAACGTTTGAAGACAGACAAACTTGAACCCAAGTCTGACAAATGTTTCTTTGTTGGTTATCCTAAAGAAACTAAAGGATATTACTTCTACTTTGCTAAAGAACAAAAGTTATTCGTAAGCAATAGAGCTGTTTTCTTAGAGAAAGAATTCCTTAGTGAAGGAACTAAAAGCTCTAATGTTGAGCTTAGGGAAGTTCAACATGTAGAAGATCCGACACCATCTACTGAACTAGTTGAGTCGGATTTGATTAGATCAGATCCAGAACCCATCTTAGATGCACCATTAAGGCGATCAGGTAGAGTACCACGTCAGCCGGACAGATACTACGGTTTCTTGGTCCAGGACGGGGATCCTATCGAACTTGATGAAAACGATGAGGATCCGATCACCTATATGGATACTATGCAGAGGCATGACTCTGATGCATGGCTTGGAGCCATGCAATCCGAAATGGAATCCATGAAGGTCAATGATGTATGGACATTAGTTGACCCACCCGAAGGGATTAAACCCATAGGGTGTAAGTGGATTTTCAAAAGAAAACGGGGTGCAGACGGAAAAGTAGAGACCTATAAAGCCCGTCTGGTTGCCAAGGGATATCGTCAACGTTATGGTATTGACTATGATGAGACGTTTTCTCCTGTGGCATGTTAGGGTTTCCCAGTACCCTAGGGCGCAGCGGAAGATACGGAATTATAAAATTTTCTTATAAAACCCATTATATGAAACCCTAATAAGCCAAGATCACCTTAATAGTATAACCAAATAATGTAGAAAATATAATCTTGGTATAGAAGAATACCTATCACGCTATATCCAATATGTCTGAAGATGTCCTAAGGTGCCCAAATGTTCACCCTCCGATGTTGATCCACACAGGAATGGGTTCAAGACTCTAGCTCCACCAAAACTTGATTCTAATTGTTCAATCCTTCCAAAGGATTTAATTGGCTGATTTTCCTTCACTTCTTCCTTTCTACCTCTAAAACATTCACTAGCCTTTTTGTCCTAAAGAAGACCCTCTTGTCTTGGGTTAGGACAAAAGAGAGAGGCTTGTAAGAAAGAAGGGATAAGGGAGAGAGAAGGAGAGGCCTTTTTTTGGATGATCTTTAGAACCCCAAGGCACCTCCTATTTATAAGAGATGGAGGGATGCATCATAAAGGGATGCATCCCATCCACACACCTCATCATGATGAGGCATGTGCCAAGAGATGCATCCCATCATGATGGGGTGCTAAGGAGAAGGGTGTATCAACTTCTTTCTCACATCTCCCTCTTAAATCCTGATGATCCAAGGGCCCAAATGCAGTGAACCAAAGCCAATGGTCCAGATCTAGGTGCCATCTAATGGTCCAGATCAAGACATCATCATCCAGGGTGCCATCCAATGGTCCAGAAGTAAGATGCCATCACCGATGGTCCAGATTCAGGCGCTGAGCAACGGTCCAGATCTTTCATCCAGAGAGCCATCCAGTGGTCCAGATTCAGGCGCTAACCAGTGGACCAGATCCTTCATCCAGGAAGCCATCCAATGGTCCAGATGAAGGCGCCAACCAGTGGACCAGATCCTTCATCCAGGAAGCGATCCAATGGTCCAGAAGTGAAGGCCCTATCAAACCCAATCCAATTGGGTTTAACCAACTTAAAGAAAACATTAAACCTAATCAAATCAGGTCTAATTAAAGCCAAATGGGTTTCAACTCTTGGCTAACCCATATTAGGTCATGATCTAATCATATTAGATCAACCAAATCTAAGAATCATATTCGAATTTAATTTGAATCAGGAGCTAGGGTTTGCAACACGTGCTAGCATGTTCATCTTGCAAACATGATCTAATCCAATTAGACCCTTGATCAATTCCCTTGTGTGTGACCCATTGGGTTCCTTATCTTAGCCAGCAGTAGGTGCAGGTGCAAGTTGACCTAACCTGATTAGAATACCTCTAATCCAATTTAGGTTCAATTTAGTGCTAAACCTGACTTAGCAATCAGAACCTTTCTGATGCTTTGATCTAATCAAACTCTTTGATCCGATCAACCCACAAGACATGATTGACGTCTAGCAACGTATCATGTCTACCCGGAAGATGAGGAATGTATTGGACAAATCCAAACATACCCTTCAGTGGAAAGTTACTGTGCAATTCAATCCCTCAGTCATACTACATCCTGAATAAGTGCTCGAGTATGGATCAATATCAAACTCAATCACTTATTCATGTCTCTCTCAATCTTTTATATGATAATTCAAACAATGAAACATTAGAAACTCTTTCTAATATTCATTTTGCTTTGATCAAAGGCTTCGTGAATCATCATAAGATTAGAGTAAGTAGGATGTTACCTTCTCTTACTAGAAGTGACTGATTCCTTGTTGACCTACTCACAACCTTCGTACAAAATCCACCATATCCAGAATACCCCGTACACAACGCAATGTCGTGAATGAGGGTAAACCAAAATATAGCTTCAAGTGCACAAGGTACCATGGTGATCTCAGGTCTAAGGATCACTTGCACAACTCCAACTATGAGAACCATCTTTTGATAATTAAGTAAGAATCCATAAGATGTTCTCATGGCTGATCATTTCAGTGAACTCATTCCTCTAATGAGCACCCACATCTTTGTATTAGTGTCTCACACAAGTGATTGTGAGATCAATCACCCTCTACATTGAGCATACATAAGATGTGCCAGTCTTTTCGGTAATATTGATCCCCGACTCAATATACCAATTTGACTGGGAATATTCTAAATTAGGATTTTAGGATTTTAGGTCTCACTGGTATAATCTCATCATAATCCTAAAATCAATGTCCTAATTTATGGGGTTCATCATCCAATAATAAAATAGATAAGCAGCAAATGATGAAACACAATGCCTTTATTGATATATATCGAGTGTCAAAATACATGATTTGGAGGATTACAAAGAGAAACCCATCAAATGATTGGCTTATAGGGCATCTACTCTTTCAATCTCCCACTTGCACTAAAGCCAATCGCCCTTATATTTTAACCCCATACAATCGAGGTGACGATTGAATTGCTGCTGTAGTAGAGCTTTAGTAAATGGGTCTGCTATATTGTTCTTTGTGTCTACTCGTTCAATCTTGACGTCTTGTCTTTCGATTATCTCTCGAACAAGGTGGAAGCGTCTCAAAATGTGCTTGGATCTATGATGAGACCTTGGTTCCTTAGCCTGTGCAACTACTCCAGTGTTATCGCAATAAACTGGGACTGGTCCGACAATCTCAGGAACTACACCCAGCTCTGTGATGAACTTCTTCATCCAGACTGCTTCCTTAGCAGCTTCACTAACAGCTATGTATTCTGCCTCAGTAGTTGAGTCAGCTACAGTTTGCTGTTTGGAACTTTTCCAACTCACAGCTCCACCATTCAAAGTGAAGATATATCCAGAGATTGACTTGCTATCATCTGGATCAGATTGAAAGCTAGAATCTGAATAGCCTTCTAGTTTCAATTCTGATCCTCCATAAATCAGAAAAACATCTCTAGTCCTTCTCAAGTATTTGAGAATGCTTTTCACAATTTTCCAATGATCCTCCCCGGGATCTGCCTGAAATCTACTTACCATACCTAAGGCATAAGCTACATCAGGCCTGGTACATAACATAGCATACATGATCGACCCTACTGCTGAAGCATAGGGAATAGAACTCATTCTATTCCTCTCTTCAGATGTCTTAGGAGACATCTTCCTAGAGAGTTGTATGCCATGTCCTATGGGTAAGAAACCTTTCTTACTTCCATCCATGCTGAACCTCTTCAGCACATTATCAATGTACCTAGACTGGGACAAACCTAGCATCCTTTTAGATCTATCTCTATAGATCCTTATACCAAGTATATAGGATGCTTCACCCAAGTCTTTCATGGAAAATTTCTTTGATAACCAAGTCTTGACCGATTGCATCATTGGAACATCATTTCCAATGACCAATATATCGTCCACATATAATATCAAGAAGACAATAGCACTCCCATTAGTCTTCTTGTACACACAAGGTTCATCTATATTTTTAATGAAGCCAAACTCTTTGACTATCATGTCAAAATGGATGTTCCAACTTCTAGATACCTGCTTTAATCCATAAATGGATTTCTTAAGCCTACATACTTGATTTGCTCTCCCTCTTGAGACAAATCCCTCTGGCTGTGTCATATAGACCTCTTCCTTAAGGTGACCATTAAGGAAGGCGGTTTTGACATCCATCTGCCAGATCTCATAATCATAGTATGCAGCTATAGCAAGCATAATCCGAATAGATTTGAGCATAGCTACTGGCGAAAAAGTTTCATCATAATCAATGCCTTGTTTTTGCCTGAAACCTTTTGCCACTAGCCTGGCCTTGTAGGTTTCTACTTGGCCATCAGCTCCTATCTTCTTCTTGTATACCCATTTGCACCCTATTGGAATCACTCCCTCAGGTGCATCAACCAAAGTCCACACTTGGTTTGTATACATAGAATCTATCTCGGATTTCATGGCGTATATGGAGGTGTCCATTCAGAGAGTATACCCTTTAATTTAAGATAGTCTAAAAATTCACTAGAAAGGTATTCTCCTCCTCGATCAGATCGAAGGATTTTAATACACTTTCCAGTTTGTTTTTCGACCATACTTTGATACTCTTTAAATTTATCAAAGGCTTCGGATTTATGTTTCATTAGATACACAAAACCGAACCTTGATAAGTCATCAGTAAATGTGATGAAGTAAGAGTATCCATCTCTAGCTTGAGTTGACATAGGACCGCACACATCAGTGTGTACGAGTTCTAACAACTCACTTGCCCTTTCTCCATGTCCCGAGAATGGAGACTTGGTCATTTTACCCATAAGACAAGATTCACAAGTTCCTAATGATTCAAAATCATAAGGGTCAAAGAATTTATCTTTATACAACTTATGTAACCTTGTCTCACTAATATGACCTAATCGGTAATGCCAGAGGAGGGTATTATTAATATTTTCTCTTTTTCTTTTATTATCTTTGCCAATATGAAACATAACATTATTAAGACATAATACTAAAAGACCATTTTCCATAGTACCATGACAATAATACTCATTAGATAAAGAAATAGAGCAACCATTGCTCTTTCCATTTATTTCGAATCCTTTCTTAAGCAACAAAGGAATTGAAATTACATTTCTAATGATTTTTGGCATAAAATAACAGTCTTCTAGCTTCAAGAACTTTCCGGAGGGTAGCTCCAGTATGTAGGTGCCAACAGCTTCAGCCTGGATGGATTCTCCTCCAGCGCCATATAGCTCGAAGTCACCTTTCTTCAGACTTCTAATTTTCTGCAGTCCATACAAAGATTTGCATATGTGAGAACCACAACCGGTATCCAATACCCATGAATTAGAATCAGAAGAACTTAATGTCATATTGGCATGTAATAAAAACATACCTTTTGATGCAACACTTGCATCAGGCTTCACACTTGCAAGAAAGCTCTTGCAGTTCCTTTTCCAATGCCCCGTCTTGCCACAGTGGAAACAGGTACCGGGTCCAGAGATTTTCTTTCCCTTCTTCTTTTTGATGCGACTCTTAGGGTTTAGTTTTTTCTTTGAACCCTTGTTGCCCGACTTCTTCTTTGAGCTCTCACCAACAAGAAGGATCGGACCCTTGTCCTTCTTGATGTGAGACTCTGCTGTTTTCAGCATATTTAGAAGCTCAGGCAGGGAGGAATTCAGTTTGTTCATGTGATAATTCACGACAAACTGCGAGAATGAGTCGGGTAGTGATTGCAGGATCAAATCCTGACTGAGCTCACTGTCCATAGCAAAACCAAGTTGACTTAATCGAGTGATTAAGTCTATAACCTTTAAACAGTGGTCTTGCACAGATGATCCCTCGATCATTCTAGCACGGAACAACTGTTTAGATATCTCATATCTAGCAGTTCTGCTCTGCTCACCATATAACTCCTTTAAGTTAAGGAGTATGGAGTGAGTATCCATGCTATCATGCTGCCTCTGCAATTCATTATTCATAGAAGCAAGCATGATACATTTGACAGTCAAACTATCATTTTTCCACATACGATATGTGGCCAATTCCTCCTCAGTTGCATCTTCCCCTGCTGACCCTAGGTCAGGGGTTTCAAGAATGTAGGAAAGTTTTTCTTGTGTGAGAACAATCTTTAAATTTCTCAACCAATCCACATAGTTGGGACCAGTCAATTTGTTTGTATCTAAGATACCTCTAAGTGAGAGTGAAGATGCCATTTTTGCAGAATTAATCTATAATTACAAAGAACACTAATATAAGCAGACCAATCATGATGACATGTATTCAATCAGACAAGGACTTCTATCTAATTGTTACTCCCACTATTTTTATCGAATGTCATAACCCTCAAATATGATGAACAAGAAAATACTAATTTTCTTAGTGGGGTTGAGATCCAAATTCCTTATAAAAGACCTTGTGGGAATCACAACAAGCCCTTATAAGTTCAAAGGTAGGAAACTCTTTCCAATTGTATCCCATGCAATTCCCAACTTTATTCTGTCCTCTAGCACACATATAGTCTTGTGGGAATCACAACAAACTATTGTGTCTAGTTAAGTCAAACCCTTCATTTTTATACAGTCATATTTGAATAATGCTGCCCTTGTGGGAATCACAACAAGACAACATATTAAAATATGCCATATGCATCATATGCACCAAGATATTACAATATCAATCCCTAATACTAGCCTTGTGGGAATCACAACAAGCTAGCGTAGATATTGACATAATAATATCTAAGCATGAAGGAAGGACCTTTATAGTGTTATATCAGCAATTAGCTTTTCCATGGAGGTCAATCAAATAGTTGGCCAGGTAAGCAGATGGGAGGCTCTCCTTACTTAGTAAGGTCCTAATTAAATAACCACCTGTAGCCTCTTTCCTAGACACCAACTTAGTCAATTGATTCAGAATGGCTCAGCTTAAAGCAATTAACACTACGACTTAATTATGAATTTAGTGAGGGCTTTCAAATAATAGTATCTTACTAACATTAAGCTCAACCATAAAGGACAATCAAATAATTGGCCAGGAAAGCAGGTGGGAGGCACCCCTCACTCAGAGAGTGAGGTCCTAATTAAGTAACCACCTGTGGCTTCCTTCCTAGACACCAACTGAGTCGATTGTTCCAGAATGGGTCAGCCCAAAGTTTTCATACTACTATATTGGTCTCATTGCATATTCTATAATTTAGTACTAGCAATTATACTGTGCTACAACATGAATATAATACTATCTCATAGCATAAACTAATCATGCATACAAACAACCTAGCTATCTCATAGCATCAAGATAATAGCATGTATTATCATTTGGTTAAACTGATTAAGGGTGGCTCTGATACCACTGTTAGGGTTTCCCAGTACCCTAGGGCGCAGCGGAAGATACGGAATTATAAAATTTTCTTATAAAACCCATTATATGAAACCCTAATAAGCCAAGATCACCTTAATAGTATAACCAAATAATGTAGAAAATATAATCTTGGTATAGAAGAATACCTATCACGCTATATCCAATATGTCTGAAGATGTCCTAAGGTGCCCAAATGTTCACCCTCCGATGTTGATCCACACAGGAATGGGTTCAAGACTCTAGCTCCACCAAAACTTGATTCTAATTGTTCAATCCTTCCAAAGGATTTAATTGGCTGATTTTCCTTCACTTCTTCCTTTCTACCTCTAAAACATTCACTAGCCTTTTTGTCCTAAAGAAGACCCTCTTGTCTTGGGTTAGGACAAAAGAGAGAGGCTTGTAAGAAAGAAGGGATAAGGGAGAGAGAAGGAGAGGCCTTTTTTTGGATGATCTTTAGAACCCCAAGGCACCTCCTATTTATAAGAGATGGAGGGATGCATCATAAAGGGATGCATCCCATCCACACACCTCATCATGATGAGGCATGTGCCAAGAGATGCATCCCATCATGATGGGGTGCTAAGGAGAAGGGTGTATCAACTTCTTTCTCACATCTCCCTCTTAAATCCTGATGATCCAAGGGCCCAAATGCAGTGAACCAAAGCCAATGGTCCAGATCTAGGTGCCATCTAATGGTCCAGATCAAGACATCATCATCCAGGGTGCCATCCAATGGTCCAGAAGTAAGATGCCATCACCGATGGTCCAGATTCAGGCGCTGAGCAACGGTCCAGATCTTTCATCCAGAGAGCCATCCAGTGGTCCAGATTCAGGCGCTAACCAGTGGACCAGATCCTTCATCCAGGAAGCCATCCAATGGTCCAGATGAAGGCGCCAACCAGTGGACCAGATCCTTCATCCAGGAAGCGATCCAATGGTCCAGAAGTGAAGGCCCTATCAAACCCAATCCAATTGGGTTTAACCAACTTAAAGAAAACATTAAACCTAATCAAATCAGGTCTAATTAAAGCCAAATGGGTTTCAACTCTTGGCTAACCCATATTAGGTCATGATCTAATCATATTAGATCAACCAAATCTAAGAATCATATTCGAATTTAATTTGAATCAGGAGCTAGGGTTTGCAACACGTGCTAGCATGTTCATCTTGCAAACATGATCTAATCCAATTAGACCCTTGATCAATTCCCTTGTGTGTGACCCATTGGGTTCCTTATCTTAGCCAGCAGTAGGTGCAGGTGCAAGTTGACCTAACCTGATTAGAATACCTCTAATCCAATTTAGGTTCAATTTAGTGCTAAACCTGACTTAGCAATCAGAACCTTTCTGATGCTTTGATCTAATCAAACTCTTTGATCCGATCAACCCACAAGACATGATTGACGTCTAGCAACGTATCATGTCTACCCGGAAGATGAGGAATGTATTGGACAAATCCAAACATACCCTTCAGTGGAAAGTTACTGTGCAATTCAATCCCTCAGTCATACTACATCCTGAATAAGTGCTCGAGTATGGATCAATATCAAACTCAATCACTTATTCATGTCTCTCTCAATCTTTTATATGATAATTCAAACAATGAAACATTAGAAACTCTTTCTAATATTCATTTTGCTTTGATCAAAGGCTTCGTGAATCATCATAAGATTAGAGTAAGTAGGATGTTACCTTCTCTTACTAGAAGTGACTGATTCCTTGTTGACCTACTCACAACCTTCGTACAAAATCCACCATATCCAGAATACCCCGTACACAACGCAATGTCGTGAATGAGGGTAAACCAAAATATAGCTTCAAGTGCACAAGGTACCATGGTGATCTCAGGTCTAAGGATCACTTGCACAACTCCCACTATGAGAACCATCTTTTGATAATTAAGTAAGAATCCATAAGATGTTCTCATGGCTGATCATTTCAGTGAACTCATTCCTCTAATGAGCACCCACATCTTTGTATTAGTGTCTCACACAAGTGATTGTGAGATCAATCACCCTCTACATTGAGCATACATAAGATGTGCCAGTCTTTCCGGTAATATTGATCCCCGACTCAATATACCAATTTGACTGGGAATATTCTAAATTAGGATTTTAGGATTTTAGGTCTCACTGGTATAATCTCATCATAATCCTAAAATCAATGTCCTAATTTATGGGGTTCATCATCCAATAATAAAATAGATAAGCAGCAAATGATGAAACACAATGCCTTTATTGATATATATCGAGTGTCAAAATACATGATTTGGAGGATTACAAAGAGAAACCCATCAAATGATTGGCTTATAGGGCATCTACTCTTTCATGGCAATGCTCAAATCCATTCGGATTATGCTTGCGATAGCAGCACACTTAGATTATGAGATCTGGCAGATGGATGTTAAAACCGCTTTTCTAAATGGAGATTTAGAAGAGGAGGTGTATATGATGCAACCTGAAGGTTTTATATCTGCAGATGAGTCTAAGGTATGCAAGCTTCAAAAATCCATTTATGGATTAAAGCAAGCTTCACGGAGTTGGAACATACAATTTGATAAGGTGATCAAATCATATGGCTTCATTAAGAATGAAGAGGAACCTTGCATTTATAAATGGGCAAATGGTTCAGTTATTATATTTCTTGTTTTGTATGTGGATGACATTCTTTTAATCGGGAATGACATTCCTGCATTACAAGGAATAAAGGTTTGGCTACCATCTCAATTTGCCATGAAGGATTTGGGAGAAGCATCTTACATCCTAGGGATGAAGATCTATAGAGATAGATCTAAAAGATTGCTTGGATTATCCCAATCCACATACATTGATACTATACTGAAAAGGTTCAGTATGATTAATTCCAAGAAAGGCTATCTTCCAATGGGCCATGGAATTAACCTCTCTAAAAGGGATTGTCCGACAACCTCTCAAGAAAGAGAGAGTATGGATAGAATTCCATATGCTTCGGCAGTGGGATCTATAATGTATGCCATGACATGTACTAGACCAGACGTGGCATACTCACTAGGAGTAGTGAGTAGATACCAGTCTGATCCAGGTAGCAACCACTGGAAGGTTGTAAAAACCATCCTTAAGTATTTGAGAAATACTAAAGATCAGTGGCTTGTCTACGGTGATTCTGACTTAAAACTTGAGGGATATACCGATTCATGTTTTCAGTCAGATCAAGATGATAGCAAGAGCGTGTCGGGATATATCTTCACTCTTAAGGGTGGGGCCATCTGCTGGAAGAGTTCCAAGCAGCATACAGTGGCAGATTCTACATGTGAAGCAGAATACATTGCAGCATCTGATGCAGCCAAGGAAGCCGTATGGTTGCGCAAGTTTATCACCGAGCTGGGAGTGGCACCTTCCATTGATGGTCCAGTTCCTATATTTTGTGATAACACTAGAGCCATAGCTCAGGCAAAGGAACCTAAAGCACATCAGCGGACCAAGCATATTCTGCGACGCTATCACCTGGTTCGAGAGATTATAGAACGAGGTGATATTGATCTTCAGAAGATTGACACAAAAGAAAATCTGGCTGACCCATTTACCAAAGTCCTCGGCATCAAAGAGTTCAACGAACACAAGTCGAAGATGGGTATTAGATACTGTGCCGATTGGCTTTAGGCTAAGTGGGAGTTGTTGGGAATTGTATCCTAAATGTCAATCGTCAGCATATTGATGATTGAATTTTGTAAACAAATTGACAAATTAATAAAGTATTATTTGGCATTATTCATCATTTCATCTTCAAATGAACTCTTATATGATGAAGTCCTTAGGACTTATGTTATGATAAAGGAGGATTTATCTTTGAGTCCTTAAACTTGTTCGCGACCAAATAATATGTTGTTACTAGGACGACAACATTATCGAGATTAGGTCGTTGTGTGACATATACGTTGGTTGTCCTCTTAACCAAGGAGTGTGGAGACACTGGTATGCCATACAGGTGAAGTGTAGGAGTACATTTCACTGAACGTGACCAATTCCGAAACGCTCTACTGTCGAGAGATGTTCCGAGTGGATATGGGTATAAGTTTGGCCCTCTGACCTGAGACCGCAACCTGTGACTAGCAAGCAACTCACTGTACTTTGGTACCGGACTACCTGAATTTCTAATTCAGTGACGGAAAGTCACTGGGTGCAGTCAAGTACTTGCGTAGTCAGTTGTGAGTCAAGATGGAATTGACCCCTCCTGGAAACATGAATAATGTCTTGTGATTAATTTAGCAAAACCTTGGCCAGGGTAATCCCAGTGAGGAGTCACGGGATATCTAAAGTTAATCACATAATGGATGTACTAATTATAGGGTTGACAGTGAGCTCTAACTCTCTAAGTCATCCTGGCATTAAGAGTCAAAGGGATTGAATTATACAGTAACCATAGTTCAGGGTTCCAGAATATTTGCTTCGCATATATTCGGCCTATTCGGACGTCGGGTACCATTGCTAGATGGTCACATCGATTAGTGTAGGAAGTCGTTCCTATACTACCGGCTTAGGTTCGAACCTATGAGGTCACACGCATAGAAGATTCCTGATTGATCAAGAAGGCTGATGAATGATTAAGAATCATTCAGGGGTAATTTGGTCAATTCGATTGGCAAATTATCTTATAAAATAATTAAAGTAATTATCGGAGGATTAATTAGTAATTAGATTGCTAATGAACTCAATTGGATTGAGTAATTAGACTAAGGATGAGCCAAATTGAATTAGATTCAATTCTGGGCTCAATCAGGGTTTTGACCTGATTGGATTAGGTCTGAATCAAGAGGACTTAGGTTGACCAAATTAAATTAGATTAAATTTGTGCTTAATTAGGGATTGACCTAATTGGATTAGGTTCAACTCATGGTAATTGGATCATTCTAATTGTTAGGATTTAATTAAATTAAATAGGTTTGATCTGAAACTGTTCGGATCTTGAAATCCACTTGTCACATATCCATGCATGGCGCCATAAATTGATTTTTAATATGATTAAAAATTAATTTAATTTTTTTAATGGTGCCATGGGACACTTGGCAACATCAGGGACCTCTTTCATCATTAGATGGGTCGAAATGGAGAGATAAATTCATGAAAAAAATTGGATAAGATCAAATTCTCTCTCTTCATGACATATGTCATCCTTATCTTTATCTCACTTCTAATTAAGGTTGAATTTCGAATTTAATCATCACAAAATCACCACGTGACCCTCTAATCTGTTTGGGGGCATGGGAATTTCGAAATTGAAAGAGGAAAGTGGCAACATGATGAATGGTTTAGATTAGATCAAGCTTCATCATGTAATGACACATGAACTTGAATTTTGAATTCAAAATTCAAAACCCCACAAAATCCTCCACAATTATGGGATGGTTGGCATGAAGTTAGGTAGGAGAGCAACATTAAAAGGACCTCCATCATCTGGTGGTCGAATTCAAGGGAAAAAGAGAGAAAAAGAAGAAGAAAAAAGGAAAAAGAAAAGAGAGGAACCCTAGTTCATGCATGGAAAAATTCTGCATTCAATCTAGCTGACTTCTTCCTCCTCTAAGTCCTGTTAGATGTATGCCCTAGAAGCCAATTTGGCTGACACATTGTTGATTCTAGGGACATAATTTTGTACTTGACTATTTATTATTGAATAAATAAAAGGCATCTTTTCATTCATATTGTTTATGTGTCTATGAATCGTCCAAGAAATTAATAAGATGATGATACATATTCTCAAGAGTTGAGAATTTGAGCCATGTATCATTGGTGATTAATTTCTAAATGCTCCTGATCAATGGATCATCACGAGGACGGTGATCGATCCGATCAGTGCACAGATCACTTTCCTTCTGGATGGACGAGACTTGAGTCCACAGTGTAGGGACACTGAAGTGATAGTGCAGGTGCTTGTTAGAGAACAAGGGTACTGAGCGTGACCAAGACAAGAAGTCACTTGGATGTCTATCCACTCGTCAGTGACTTGCTTGATGTTGCAGTAGTGTGACTGGTCCTTTGATCTGCGGTGCTTCGGCTACTCACAGTGAGGTTATTGTAGTTTGACTGCACAAATACATGGTCTCTAGCCATATGGGTCCATGCAGTGTAGATTGGCTGCAGTAGGTTCACTGTAGGAGTAGGGTATGCACCTATAAGGAATCTATCGACCTTGATAGAAGAGGAGTGATCCTATGTGATTTATTAGACTGAGTTCTAAGACCTTGGCCAGGGCAGTAATATAAAGTGGAGAAAGAGTTTTCCACTATCGAACTCAAGTCGAATAAATCTTGACATATGACAGACGATGGGGTTTGACGAGTTGTCCATGACCTCCGTCCTGTAGGGATCCACGATAGTAGGACTGTATCACATGTTAACTGCACCTAGAGGTTCATCATTCCATTCTGCTGGGTAGCCACTACATGCTGCTAGGTGTCACTGGTGGATGGTGGGACTCACAGGGATTATCTCGATGATCGATAAACCCTAATGAGATGAGTTGGAATCGTTCCAACCCATTGAAAGAAGTTTTCAATGATATTGAGATAGAGATCACAATATATCCCACTACCAGTCAGAATAGAACCTATGGGGTCACACACAATAGAAGTATTGACCGATCCGATGGTTGAAATCGTGATTAGGAATCACAAGAAATCAATTTGATTGATATGAAGTTGAAGAAGGAACAAAGGGAATTAATTAATTGGACTTAAATACAAATCCTACTTCGGGTAGGATTCCTAGAGTCCTAAATGGATTAGGACTGGGAATCCTAGTTGGAGTAGGACTAGGATTCCTACTTGGAATAGGATTCCTGCAATCCTAATGAGATTAGGAGTTTTGAATCAAAATTGGATTCCTACTTGGAGTAGGACTCCTAGAGTCCTAATCGGATTAGGACTTCGGATTCAAATAGAGTCCTAATTGGATTAGGACTAAAATTAAATATGTCCTAATTTGGATTAGGGTTTTTTAAGTCACAATTAATTATTAATCTAATGAATCAATAAGACTCCTAATTGGATTAGGATTGAAAAGTTCAATTGAGTCAAAATTGATTTAAGTTCTAATTGGATTAGGACTTACCTAGATTGGATCCTAATTGGTTCACCCTTGGGCTAAGCCTAATTGGATTAGGGCTTGACCACATTAGGGCATTTCAAACCCTACTTAATGTGGATTGGGGTTTACCATGAGGAGGGGAATATGCCCCTCCCTTTTCCATGTGGAGAAGGGAGAAGAGAAAGGTAATTACTCTAGGGCTCCTAGATTGTAGGAGCCCTAGATGGCTATAAAAGGGGCAAAGGGGGCCGGCGCCCTAAAAAAGTGAAACTCCTCTCCTTGCTGCCGTACACCCTCTCCCCTCTCCTTGGTTCAGCCGCCATCAGCAAAGGGAAAAAGAAGAGGAGGCGTCTCCCTCCTCTTGGTCTTCTTCCTTGGCTCCAACGCAGGGAGAAAAAGAAAGGCTGCAAGGGGCTTCGTTCTTCTTCCTCTTCTTCATCCTTCTTCTTCCTCCTCTCAAGCACAATCAAGGGTTGATTGAAAGAGAGGAAATCAGCCATCAAAAGAAGTCTTTGCAAGGGAGCTAGCACCCCGGGAAGACAAGAGAGCTTTAATCGGATCACTGCTTCGTGTGGATACCCGTAGAGGCCGGACACTTGAACGGCTTCAAGCGAACCTTCATCCTAGACCACGTACTTCAGTTTGCGGTGATCATCTACCCGCACAAGGTGAAGATCTGATCTTCTAAATGCATTTAAAAGTTTTAATTCCTACCTAATTACGAAAGGTCTCGAAACAACGTTCATGCGATGAACATCGAACCCGTGCATGCCGATTCCGCTGCCATCTGAAAATTTTTTGAAATATCAGCGGCATGGGCGGGTTTCCAACAGTGGTATCAGAGCCTAGGCTTCGTAGATTAAGGTAAGAATTAAATATCTAAAGGCTTATTAGATCTGAAAATTGAATGATCATGCATGCTGAAAAATTCTGCATGCAGATTTTTCAGGGGTGCTGATTTTTGCATGCTGATTTTTATGTGATAAAAAGATGATTCTAATTGCATTGTTAATGGGATTACAAAGTTTAGAATCATGATTAGCATGATCAGCGACCTATGTCATGATATAATCAGTTAGTTTTCAGATCTGAAAATTATAATTGTTGCATACGGTGATGATCATAGGATTCAAACCCTTTTGGTATCAAATGTAATGACCTGCGATGTGATCTGCGATGTCATGTAATTTTTCAGATGCTTGCATGCATCTTATTTGATGTTTTGAGAGGCCTGCGTGCCTCCTAAAAGGAGATGTAATTTATTTTTATTTTTATTTTACATCTGGTTGTATTTCTGTGATGTGATGTACGTCAACGATCAAGTCGAAGACGATGCATGAGATGAACAGGGGTCTAAGGGGTTGATAGCGATTGGATCAAGAGTTGGTCAAGGATCGAATCAAGGAGGCTTGGAACCAATTCAAGAGTTGAAGACCACTTGATCGATTGATGTGCATGTGCTTGTAATACGACCTAATTAGAATCCATGATCATCACCTATTTAAAGTTTAACTTTATTTGATGCTGCGATTATAACTGCCTGTGATGTACCGTTTGCATGTGATGTGAATGCGAGTCGGGTAGATAGGTTTACATGTGATGTAGCAAACCCAATTGAGACCTAAATCAAAACCTTCTCAATCAAGTCGAGAGTGAACCGACATGAGCAAGTCATATTAGATTAATTGATCTAATTGGTGTTTAGGAAAGCATGAAAGGTGGTTACTTAATTAGGACCTTACTCTCTGAGTAAGGGGAGCCTCCCACCTGCTTACCTGGCCAATTGTTCGATTACCTCTTATGAAGGGCTCAAGTTGCAAACACTAAGACCTGATTAACCAATATTAAGTCAATAGGTCTTCCACTGTAGTAGAGCTGCTAAGGCCTTTCTGATGTTGATTTGTCTCGGCTGGACACAGTGGTCAAGTTGCATCGGGGGGCTGGACCTCTCTATAGACATGAGATGTTGTAGGGTAAAGGTGGGGTTGGGCACCAATAACTGTTAGGTGAGGACCCAATGACGACTTTATTCCTACGGTTATACGGTGGGTCTGACTTAACTAAGAAATGGGACCAATAACTGTTAGGTGAGGTTTTCATGGCTTAGAGACCAAGTTGCACTGCAACATGCTTGAGAAGCATTGTACAAGAGTTGTACATTCATCAATCTATGTGTCACCAATAACTGTTAGGTGAGGTGGCATGTAAATTGGTGGGACCGCAGTACCTACTAGAAACCCTAGTCATGTGGGATTTTCGTTTCCCTACCAGGGGAGTGTGAGGGATTCGAGAAAATAGTGGGAGTTACATTTATTCTAAAAAGACCTTAGAACAGATTAGGATCAAGTACAAAAGTCTAACTAGAATCTTTACTCTCTGCAGATACAATGTCAGCTTCAAACCCTTTGACCCGTATTCTTGAGACCAACCGACTGACCGAAACCAATTACAAAGACTGGCTTAGAAATCTCAAAATTGTTTTAGACTGTGAGAAAATAGGCTACATACTCGATTCAGATATCCCCACACTACCAACACGTCCTACTGATGCTCAGCGTGAGATGCATAAAAAGTGGTTGGATGATGACATTAGAGTAAAATGCTATATGATGGCATCCATGTCTAATGAACTCCAATGCCAGCATGAAAATATGAAGACTGCTAGGGACATACTGGCACACCTGCAAGAGTTGTATGGTGAGCAGAGTCGCACAGCTCGTTTTGAAGTGTCCAAGAGGCTCTTCAAGACAAAGATGCGCGAAGGGCAGTCTGTCCATAATCATGGTCTGACTATGATCAAAGACCTAGAGGAGCTTGAGAAGCTCGAAATGAACATGCACAAGGAATTGCAAGTGGATTTGATCCTACAGTCACTTTCTGATTCATTTGGTCAGTTTATAGTAAACTACCACATGAATAAGATTGAATGCACTAAGACTGAACTCATAAACATGTTGGTAACTGCTGAGGGAGCCTTGAAAGGTTCAAGGGGCAATGTTCTTGCTGCTGAGTTGACTTCTGGTTCCAAGAGAAAGTCTACTTGGAAGAAAAAGAAGCCTGCTAAGAAGCAGAAGAAAGACAAGAAGCCAAAGAAGGAAGTTCAAAAGAAAAAGGCTAACGACAAAGGAAAATGTTTCCACTGCAATGTCGAAGGCCACTGGAAGAGAAACTGTCCTTCATACCTCGAGAGCCTGAAGAACAAGAAAGGTGACACACCTTCAGAAGGTATAGACTGGCTCATAATTGAAACTAATCTAACGGTTTCTTCTACTTCTAGTTGGGTTATAGATTCTGGTTCTAGTGCTCATTTGTGCACTACCATGCAGGGTCTAAAGGAAAGTAGAAGGCTGGCGGAAGGTGCGGTAACCCTTCGGGTTGGCAACGGGGCAAAAGTTGCTGCTGTGGCTGTGGGCACCTACCATCTGCGACTACCGTCTGGATTTAGTTTATTACTTAGAGACTGCTATTATGTACCTGCTGCTAGCAGAAATTTGATTTCTGTTTCATGTCTAGCACAGGAAGGTCATGTTTTTACATTTGACAAAGACTGCTGTTCTATTTATTTGAGAAATAAAATAGTCGCACGTGGTTTCATGATCGACAGTCTCTATCATTTACATATGGATGTATCTGTAAATGTTACCGAGCAAGAAGTGAGTGCCAAAGGACCCAAAAGATCCAGAGATGAGATAAACCAAAGATATTTGTGGCACCTCAGACTTGGCCATATTGGAGAAGACAGAATGAACAAAATGGATAAAGATGGGCTTTTAGGCTCATTGACTTCTGAGTCATATCCAGTTTGCGAGTCCTGTCTTCAAGAAAAAATGGCTAGACTGCCCTTTGTAGGACATGGGGAGAGGACCACTGAAATACTTACCCTAGTACATACAGATGTATGTGGCCCATTCGATGTGCTAGCCAGGGGACGTTATTCTTATTCATTACCTTTACCGATGATTATTCACGGTATGGGTATGTGTATCTTATGAGACACAAGTCTGAATCTTTTGAAAAGTTCAAAGAGTTCAAGAATGAAGTAGAAAAACAAATTGGAAAACCTCTTAAGGCTCTTCGATCAGATCGAGGAGGAGAATACCTTAGTGGAGAATTCCGGGACTATCTCAAGGAAAACGGCATAGTCTCACAATGGACACCTCCGAGTACACCTCAACTCAACGGGGTGTCAGAGAGGAGGAATCGGACCCTATTGGATATGGTCAGGTCCATGATGAGCTTCACTGATTTACCTATGTTCCTTTGGGGAGATGCCTTACTCACAGCAATTTATTTATTGAATAGAGTTCCCTCTAAATCCGTTCCTACCACACCGTATGAGATATGGCATGGTAAGAAACCAAGTCTTGGTCATCTCAAGATTTGGGGATGTCCGGCCCACGTCAAGCGACTACAGGCGGACAAGTTAGAGGCTAGGACCATAAGTGCTCGTTTTATAGGATATCCTAAAGAGTCATTAGGATACAATTTTTACGTCTCAGAGGATCACAATGTGTTTGTGAGCTGTCATGCCATCTTCTTGGAAAATCAGTTTATCCTTGATAGAGGCAGTGGGAGGAAAATTGAGCTTGAAGAGAAAGTCTCTGAAAAGCAACGAGTCATGGATCCTATCGAACCCATTCATACAGAGCCAGTACACGATGTCCCTCGACCACCTCGTAGATCTAGTAGGGTCTCCCATCCTCCCGATAGATACTTAGGTATACTAGAAGAGGATACCGAGGAAATGTTCCTAGTGGGAGATAGGGATCATACACAAGATCCCAAAATCTACGATGAGGCGATATCTGATATCGATTCCGAGAAATGGCTGGAAGCCATGAAGTCAGAGTTAGACTCCATGCATTCCAACCAAGTCTGGACCTTAGTAGATCCACCAGAAGGTATTGTACCTATTGGATGTAAATGGATCTACAAAAGGAAAATAGGTTCGGATGGAAAGGTAGAGACCTTTAAGGCAAGGCTGGTGGCGAAAGGATATAGTCAACGCGAAGGCATTGACTATCAGGAGACCTTTTCACCTGTAGCCATGCTGAAATCCATCCAAACACTGCTTGCCATTGCAGCATTTCATGATTATGAAATCTGGCAGATGGATGTGAAAACTGCTTTCCTGAATGGATATCTTAATGAAGACATCTATATGGAACAGCCTTTGGGTTTCACTTCCAGTGATGGAGATCACAAGGTCTGCAAGCTGCAAAGGTCCATCTATGGACTAAAGCAAGCATCTCGGAGTTGGAACACTCGTTTCGATGACGCAATCAAAATGTTTGATTTCATCAAAAACGAAGAGGAACCGTGTGTTTACAAAAAGGTTAGTGGGAGTGCTGTCGTTTTTCTCGTACTGTACGTAGATGACATTCTCCTGATTGGGAATGATATTCCCATGCTAACCTCGGTCAAGGTCTGGTTGTCAAAAGAATTCTCCATGAAAGACCTTGGGGAAGCATCCTATATTTTGGGAATAAAGGTCTATAGAGATAGATCTAAAAGGATGCTTGGCCTTTCACAGAAAATGTACATAGAGGAGGTGCTGAAGAGGTTCAGCATGGAAAACTCCAAGAGGGGTCTCTTACCCCTTAGGCATGGAATTCATCTCTCCAAGAAGATGTGCCCCAACACATCTGAAGAGATTCAACGCATGAGCAAGATTCCCTATGCATCGGCAATAGGAAGCCTCATGTATGCCATGCTGTGTACACGACCTGATATAGCTCTTGCTGTGAGTGTCACAAGCAGATATCAGTCGAATCCAGGTGAAGAACACTGGACAGCTGTGAAGAATATTTTTAAGTACTTGAGAAGAACTAAAGATTTATTCTTGGTTTTTGGAGGATCATCAGAGTTAAAGGTAGAAGGGTACACAGATTCAGACTTCATGACTGATGTCGATGACAGGAAGTCAACATCTGGATATGTGTTCTTGTGCAATGGTGGTACGGTAAATTGGAAGAGTTCTAAACAACCGATCATTGCTGATTCTACTATGGAAGCTGAATACATCGCCGCCTCTGAAGCTGCTAAGGAAGGCTTCTGGTTCAAAAAATTCATTGCAGAGTTGGACGTGATGACATCAGATGCCATAACACTCTACTGCGATAATAATGGCGCCATAGCCCTTGCTAAGGAGCCATGGTCTCATCAGAAGTCCAAGCACATAGAGCGGCGCTTCCATTTCATACGCGACTATGTTGAGAAGAAATATGTAGAGGTGCAGAGAGTAGACTCCGCGGATAACGTGGCAGACCCGTTCACTAAGCAGCTAAGTCAGCAAAAGACTGAAGCCCACCTTGAGAAGATGGGGCTTATGACTGATTGGCTTTAGTGCAAGTGGGAGATTGTTAGATGTATGCCCTAGAAGCCAATCTGGCTGACACATTATTAATTCTAGGGACATAATTTTGTACTTGACTATTTATTATTGAATAAATAAAAGGCATCTTTTCATTCATATTATTTATGTGTCTATGAATTGTCCAAGAAATTAATAAGATGATGATGCATATTCTCAAGAGTTGAGAATTTGAGCCATGCATCATTGGTAATTAATTTCTAAATGCTCCTGATCAATGGATCATCACGAGGACGGTGATCGATCCGATCAGTGCACAGATCACTTTCCTTCTGGATGGACGAGACTTGAGTCCACAGTGTAGGGACACTGAAGTGATAGTGCAGGTGCTTGTTAGAGAACAAGGGTACTGAGCGTGACCAAGACAAGAAGTCACTTGGATGTCTATCCACTCGTCAGTGACTTGCTTGATGTTGCAGTAGTGTGACTGGTCCTTTGACCTGCGGTGCTTCGGCTACTCACAGTGAGGTTATTGTAGTTTGACTGCACACATACATGGTCTCTAGCCATATGGGTCCATGCAGTGTAGATTGGCTGCAGTAAGTTCACTGTAGGAGTAGGGTATGCACCTATAAGGAATCTATCGACCTTGATAGAAGAGGAGTGATCCTATGTGATTTGTTAGACTGAGTTCTAAGACCTTGGCTAGGGCAGTAATATAAAGTGGAAAAAGAGTTTTCCACTATCGAACTCAAGTCAAATAAATCTTGACATATGACAGACGATGGGGTTTGACGAGTTGTCCGTGACCTCCGTCCTGTAGGGATCCACGATAGTAGGACTGTATCACACGTTAACTGCACCTAGAGGTTCATCTTTCTATTCTACTGGGTAGCCACTACATGCTGCTAGGTGTCACTGGTGGATGGTGGGACTCATAGGGATTATCTTGATGATCGATAAACCCTAATGAGTTGAGTTGGAATCGTTCCAACCCATTGAAAGGAGTTTTCAATGATATTGTGATAGAGATCATAATATATCTCACTACCAGTCAGAGTAGAACCTATGGGGTCACACACACTAGAAGTATTGACCGATCCGATGGTTGAATAATGATTATGAATCACGAGTAATCAATTCGATTGATATTCGGTTGAAGAAGGAACAAAGGGAATTAATTAATTGGACTTAAATACAAATCCTACTTCGGGTAGGATTCCTAGAGTCCTAATTGGATTAGGACTGGGAATCCTAGTTGGAGTAGGACTGGGATTCCTACTTGGAATAGGATTCCTGCAATCCTAATGAGATTAGGAGTTTTGAATCAAAATTGGATTCCTACTTGGAGTAGGACTCCTAGAGTCCTAATCGGATTAGGACTTCGGATTCAAATAGAGTCCTAATTGGATTAGGACTAAAATTAAATATGTCCTAATTTGGATTAGGGTTTTTTAAGTCACAATTAATTATTAATCTAATGAATCAATAAGACTCCTAATTGGATTAGGATTGAAAAGTTCAATTGAGTCAAAATTGATTTAAGTTCTAATTGGATTAGGACTTACCTAGATTGGATCCTAATTGGTTCACCCTTGGGCTAAGCCTAATTGGATTAGGGCTTGACCACATTAGGGCATTTCAAACCCTACTTAATGTGGATTGGGGTTTACCATGAGGAGGGGAATATGCCCCTCCCTTTTCCATGTGGAGAAGGGAGAAGAGAAAGGTAATTACTCTAGGGCTCCTAGATTGTAGGAGCCCTAGATGGCTATAAAAGGGGCAAAGGGGGCCGGCGCCCTAAAAAAGTGAAACTCCTCTCCTTGCTGCCGTACACCCTCTCCCCTCTCCTTGGTTCAGCCGCCATCAGCAAAGGGAAAAAGAAGAGGAGGCGTCTCCCTCCTCTTGGTCTTCTTCCTTGGCTCCAACGCAAGGGAGAAAAAGAAAGGCTGCAAGGGGCTTCGTTCTTCTTCCTCCTCTCAAGCACAATCAAGGGTTGATTGAAAGAGAGGAAATCAGCCATCAAAAGAAGTCTTTGCAAGGGAGCTAGCACCCCGGGAAGACAAGAGAGCTTTGATCGGATCACTGCTTCGTGTGGATACCAGTAGAGGCCGGGCACTTGAACGGCTTCAAGCGAACCTTCATCCTAGACCACGAACTTCAGTTTGCGGTGATCATCTACCCGCACAAGGTGAAGATCTGATCTTCTAAATACATTTAAAAGTTTTAATTCTTATCTAACTACGAACGGTTCATGAAACAACGTTCATGCGATGAACGTCGATCCCGCTTATGCCGATTCCGCTGCCATCTGAATTTTTTTGAAATATCAGCGGCATGGGCGGGTTCCCAACAGTAAAGACACCCTAATAGTCTTAATAACTCAAGTTAACTAGGCTCCAAGGCCAAATTAGTCATTCAGAGTTTAATTTCAATCATCCTCACCTTTTTACGCGAACACTCGCTGCTTGCCAAGCAAGAGGCCCGGTTACTCAGTGGGAAGACTTAAAATAAACTCGTTTTTTTTTATTTTTATTTTTTTATATAGGGTGTTCATCACACATATAACTTTAAATTATCCAGAAGATTAAAAATATTCATATTAGTTATAAGTTTACATACCCCACTATTCATGTGCTTACGTGTAGGTGCTAAATCATCTTCTATCATGTTAGCAGGAGACAGGTAGGACGAAAACTCAAGCTAGAACTGCTATTATATTTCTTAACTCAAAGCTATTGTCAAAGCAATTCCTAGTTTGTACAGCCAAAAAGATTAGAATTTGAGTTAAAAATTTGAAATCATTTTTTTTTGCATAAAAAAATCAAAAATATTCTCACCTCCATACCTAAATCTAACATTATCCTCAATGTTAAAGAAAATTTAAAGCAGTAATAAGACAGAGGAGAAGTTACCTGATATGGGTAGGTAAAGTGACAATTGGGGCAAAACCTCCTAAACCTGCATGTTAGTAATTTATTGAAATTATTATTATTATTATTATTATTTTAATAATATTTACATGTTGGGTTGCCTCCCAAGAGCGCTAAGTTTTATGTCTTCAGCCAGACAAAATGTAGATTCATTTTTTTCAACCATTATCTAAGAATGATTTTGGAAGAGTCCGAGGAAGAACAGTCGGCTGATGACGATCTATGCTAATGAGGGGAACAGAATTAGAGAGCGCATGCTCGACCCCTTCATCGGAATGGGCAAGGTATGCTCCGAAAGGATCCTTACTATAAGTTTGAAAGAAAGTCTCCTAAACCAAACTTTCAATCATGTCAACTTCATTGATTTCTTCATCGTCTGGTGGTTGTTTACTTATGTTAAAGACGTTAAGCTCGACTTTCATGTTGCCAAAAGATAACTTCAGCATGCCATTTCGATAATTTATCACAGCATTTGCTATGGCTAAGAAAGGTCTACCTAAAATTATAGGTGTGTGATTGTCTGGATGTATTACAGGTTCTGTTGCCCAAAAAGACAACCCAAGAGGGGGGGGGGGGTGAATTGGGTTTTAAATAATAATTGCAAATTAGAAACTTAATGAGTAACTAATTAAACTTTATTGCAAGTGGATTAATTAGTTTACTATATGCAGTGGATGAGGGAAATGGAAGAGACAATAAAACAATCACAAACATAAGAGATTTTATAGTGGTTCGGAGCTAACCCTTGCTCCTACGTCCACTCCCCAAGCTTCACTTGGGAGTTCACTCTAATCCCTCGAATTACAGCCGGTTGTTTTACAAGCTCACAACCCAACTTGTTGTTTTACGAGATCACAACGAACTCGGTCGGTTTTCACAGGCTCACCGACTAGAACCACCCGATTGTTTTTCCGGGATCACAATCGAACCCTTACACCGTTGGTTTTAACCTCGGCTCACCAACAAACCTCTACAACCTTGATTCAAACCCCTGATTGAATCAACTAACAAGAAGACAGTTTGTAAAGAGTACAGGAAAAGCTTCTTAACAAGCAAATATGAATAATATAAATAATGTAGAGTTAGAAGCCCTCAAACAGATTTAGGAAGAGGAAGAAGGGGCTTCTCGAACTCTGAGTCTCCTCTTGAATGCACTGATGATCTGATGTCAGAGGAGAGCCTTGAATGCGAGGAAGACGTTTGGAGAATAGACTTCAATGCACTTCTTCCTTCTTTCTCTTGTATTAACTCTTGAGAGGCTTTGGTAGGTGAAAATCCCTTTTGCTTTGAATGGAGTCTCTCTTTCTTACTCTATTACTGTTCCCTCTGGCTATTTAAGCAATCTCCAGCAAAAACTAGCCGTTAGACACACTTTTAGAGCCGTTCTGCAAAATCTGCAACTCCTGACAAAGTGTCCGTTGGGATCGGAGTCGACTCGCTCGATCTGGAGTGGACTCGGCCGTTGCTGGAGTCGACTCATGCTTTACTGGAGACGACTCGCCCACTGTTCAAAATTTGAAATAAAGTGCCGTCCCGTTCTGGAGTCGACTCGGCTAAACCTGGAGTCGACTCGCCAATGTCCGGAGATGACTCTCCCTTCTGGAGACGACTCGTTCTTCAGGAATCCAAAGATCTTTCTTTCGGGTTTACTTCCTCGAGTCGACTCGGATTCTCTTGGAGTCGACTCGGCTCTCAGAGCCAGAAAAACTGGTCTTCTGTCTTTGGAGTTGAACTGCCTCGGAGTCGACTCGCACTTTGCTGGAGTCGACTCGGCTCTCAGACACCGAAGTTGGCTCTCTGACTTTTAGGCTTGCATTCCTCTGAGAGTCGACTCTTGCTTCTTTAGGAGTCGACTCGTCAGCCGTCGGAGTCGACTCGAGTTCTTCTGGAGTCAACTCGGTTCTCAGAGTCCAAAACAACTTCTCTGTCTTTCTGTCTGTTACCCCTTGGAGTCGACTCGGAACTATCGGAGGTCGACTCGGAACTATCGGGGGTCGACTCGGCAAGCATCGGAGTCGACTCGAATTCTTCAGGAGTCGACTCGGTGACAGGGTCTGAGATTCATCTTTCTGTCATGCTGTCTGTTCTCAGTAGGAGTCGACTCGTAATGTGCCGGAGTCGACTCGAGTCTGTGCCAGAGCGTCTGAAACACTTGGAGTCGACTCGAAATCTTCCGGAGTCGACTCGCGTTCCAGACTTTGGTTCAAACTGAGTTCCATACTTAGCCAAAATGTATTGAACCAAGGCTAGAGACAATTAAACATAAATTCACAAATATTTGGCTAAAACACTAGATTGAATTCATTAGTATAACGTAAGATATACTCAAATACTTTGAGCTCATCAAAATCAAAAAGGGTTATAATCAATCACTCCACAATCTCTCCCTTTTTGATGATGACAAAACATTGAGTATTTGTAAAGTGAATTGCTCAACCAAAAAGGAGATTTATAATAAAGTTTTGAAATGAATTCAAGTGTCTAGTCATTTAATTTATCCAAAATTGAAAGGTGTGAAACAGTAAATCCTGAAGTTAAAGCTTCCCCTTTCATTTGGAATTATGTAAGCCTTTATGTTATGCAATCAATTGTTTTGCTTATATGTGTTTAATGAATTTACTTTCTTAAAATTTCAGATTCTCCCCCTCAACATATGCAATTAATTTTGTTTAGATTCTCTGAATTTTCTTTTAATGTCTTAAAGCTTTTAAGCTTAACTTTTTGTTTTAGAGGGAAAATCTGACAATTTGTTCTTGAGTATGATTCAACTAATCTTCGAATATCCCTTGAATAGATTCTGGAGATTACTCTTTTAGGAGCCTGATGAGAGCACAAAAGTGCGACCTACATGTTACTAAAATTAGTGTTATTGTTAACCGATAATAATAAATTCACTAGATTAATATTATATTTGGATTTAACATAGATTAGTATAAATTATAGATAAAATGCACATTGAGTACAAATTTGACTTCAAATCGGGTCCGAGTCGGGTTCGGGTCCGAATCGGATCCATTTCTTTTGAGCCTATATTTTTAATTTGTGTTAGTGATTCTGTTTTGAGCATCATGTTGTTCTTATTTTAAGTTTAATTAAAGAGCAATGTGTTGTTTTTAGTCTGAATTTTAATTGAGAGCAATATTTTAAGTTTTAAATTTAGAGAATTTTATTTTGATGGAGAGTTTTACTTTTGAGATTTTATTTATGCTGAAATTTTAATTTCTTTTATGCAATACATTAAATCTTCTTTTATGAAATCTATGTTTGCTTCAATCCTCTTAGTTTTATCCATTTTAATTTATGCCAAAACTCTTCTTTGATTAATTAAATGCTTTTTGAATTTAAATACCTGTCTTTTAGTTAATTTCAATAAAAAAAACATTCTCCGGTAGACTAGAGAATCCATCAACATCCTTAAAATAATGTTTTTTCTTCCATCATTCAAAAGTCGATTTTGAATCCGAGTGAACGTTCTAATTTTTATGCAACTCCAATCGCCTCCCTGTGGATCGACCTCTTACAACCGCTATTCTTCGAGTAGGAAAGGTAAGAGTAGAATTTAAATTCAACTTTTGTTCGTCGGTTCTAACAACGATCTGTCTAGCATATTTTTAGGTAGACAGAAAAGGACGAACAGAATTTTGGCGCCGTTGCCGGAGAGGCAAATCGAGAAGCAAGAACGATCACGAAGATCAAATTGGATTTTGGATGCCCGGAGTGAACGCACTCCGGTAGTAAGTTTTTTATTTTTATTAATTTTTCTTATTTTGATTATTTTAGTTAGTAATTTCATAGTTATTAAATTCTGAAATTTGAAATTCGTAATTAAAGTTTTCTAAAAAAAGAAAGTAAAAAAAAATTAAATTTTTTTTTTTAAAAAAAAAATCAAGAATTCAAAAATTTAAATTCAAAATTCGAATTCTGTGATTCGAAATTTGAAATTTAAATTTCAAAAAAAAAGTAAAAAAAAATTAATTAAATTCAAAAAATATTATTTTTGCTAGTAATTGATAGGGTGCAATCCCCCGAGGTGATCATACCTCTATTGGGACTCCTCACGGAGTAATCTCCAGAGCTTATTCAACGGGCATTCGGAGATTGACTGACGTATAAGGATTAGTTTTAGTTCACATTCAAGTTATTCCTATATTAAAAATTAAAAAAAACAACATAAAATTAAAATTAAAAATTAAAAAAAAATAAAAAAAAATTGCTTGCTCATTTAATCAGTACAATCTAATGACATTGCATAAACTTTAAAAAAAAAACCATTGATTATTTGCTACATTTAGTATTAAGCATTTGCATAAAGTAACTAAGGGCAAAACTCATTAAAAAGATAAGGTCGGGAAGTCATTACCTGTCCTTAGCCCAAAAATCACCACCTTGCATACTTATCCTAAGCCAAATTAAATTAAAATCAAATTAGACGTTGGCCTTAGGGTTTCGAGCTCAATTAGGCTCTTGGAAAGAAGCGGCTGAAAGCCACTCCAGTAAGGATTTAGTAATTGGTGATGTCTAGGAAAGTTTTACAACAGTGAGAACTGTTACGGGTATTGTGGTATCGGTATATCCCTTTTGGCACCACCACACACCCCGGGACTTTCCTGGTCACTGGTTACTGGATCACTTAACTGGTAAGCTCAAGCTTAATCTGAAAGGGAGATTAGGAGCTGTCTAATCTAGAGAGAATTTCAAAATTTCTTTTAACCTGATAAGTCTCTGTGCAACTAGATTTAAGAAGCTACTAAACCTCGCTTAGCTCTAAGACTAATAGGGTCAAATTGTTGTGTGGTGTTGATTGTGGTCATCTTGGTCTAGCCCTTCTTCTTATCTTTTAGGATTTCGTTTAAAAAATTGAGTCTAATTAAGTTGTGGAAAATGTATGCATGGTAGAAGGTCATTAAGGGATAAGTTAACCCCATTTGATCCTGAGATTGACAGAACTTTTCATCATAACCTGCGAACTGTAAACCAACCGTCGATCTCTACAATGGGTGAACATATTAGAACCCTGAATGAATTATTCGCTCCTGCATCCGCTAGTCCACCTACATGTATAGTATTGCCAATAAATAATGCAGCCCAATTTGAAATTCGGGCTGCAACAATAAACATGTTACCCAAGTTTCATGGGTTCGAGAGTGAACAACCCTATATTCATCTAAACAAATTTTTGACAATCTGTCAAACGTTTAGAAATCAAAACTTAGATGAAGAGGGTATTAAATTAAGGTTGTTTCCCATGACTTTAGAGGATCGTGCTGCTGCATGGCTGTATTCCCTTACTTCAAATTCCATCACATCATGGGAACAACTATCTAAGAAGTTCATGGCTAAGTTCTATCCTATGGTAAAGACTGAAAAAATTAAGGATGCCATAAGAACTTTTAAAGGAAAATCTGAAGAGGAATTTTCCCAACTTTGGAAAAGATTCCATGACTTGTTGGTCAAATGCCCACACCATGGGCTTGATAAGGCTGATCTGGTCCACTTCTTTTATAAAGGACTACCTCCAGCACATAGAAACATGATTGAGTCCATGCACAAGGGTAGGTTCATGAACCAAACCCCGGATCAAGCCTATGAATTTCTTGTTGACTTAGCTGAAAATGCCCAAAATTGGAGTAGCTATGGTGAGGAAGTAATTAGAGATGAGTTTGGGTCTAGAAAACCAGGTAATTATGAAATGAAAGCAGACCCAGAACTCAAAAATGTCATGTCCAATCTGGTGGCTGGAATGAACAACTTGAGTAAAAAGTTTGATGCTTTCACTGTTTCCACTAGTTCGAGTTCATACAAAGAGTCAAATCCCGTCATGAAAGTGGATCACGAGTCATATAGTTTGTGTGTTTTGTGTAACAGTCCTGAGCATCTAGTGGAGTGCTGCCCTAGTCTGCCTAACATAAAGGCCGAGCAAGCAAATGCTTTAAATTCATATAGTGCCTTTAAGAAGCCCACTCCCAACTCGTTCAGCCCAGTTTATCACCCTGATAATAGGTTCCACCCAAATTTCTCATACAAGCAAAATGAACCTATTCAGCATCAAGGTGGTCCACCAGGTTTTCAGAACAACTTCCCCAGAATAGGTCCACCATAAATGAACCAACCTTTGGTTCCATCTGTACCGCCTTATAATGCCCCTATCCCACAGCAACCTTCACAATTAGAAACCATGATGGCTAATATGATGAAACAACAACAAGATTTTATCAAGCAACAACAACAGACCAATACAGCCCAAGCCCAGACTAACCAATTCCATGCGCAAGCAATTGCAAAACTTGAGGTTAGTCTGAGCCAAATAGCTAACTCTCTAGGGGATAGGAAGAAAGGTGAACTACCTAGTCAACCAGTGCCTAACCCTAGTAGACAACAAAATCAAGGTCAGATAGGTCAGTATCAAATCAATTCTAATGGAAATCCGACCTATGAAGTCCAGGCAATTACCACTTTAAGGTCTGGCAAGCAAGTGGACAATAAAGTCCAACTTCCTGAACATGAAAAAGAAAATAAAACTGAATCCGATAAGAACCCTATTCAGAAGAGGGGTCAAGAACAGGACAAACCGGAAAAGAGGGAAGAACCCATAGAAACATACAAACCCAAGGTTCCCTTTCCTAGTAGACTTCAGGACTCCAAGAAACAATCTAACTTTGATGAAATCATGGAAGTCTTTAAAACTGTTCAAATAAATATACCTTTTCTCGATGCCATAAGACAAATTTCCTCCTATACAAAATTCTTGAAAGACCTCACTGTTGCCCAAATAGACAACCCAAGAGGGGGGGGGGGGGGTGAATTGGGTTTTAAAATAATTTAGATAATTAAAACGATGTGGTTGATTAATTAAAAACTATTGCAAGTTATTTAATTGATGCTAAGTGCTGTGAGTGATGTGAGGGGAAGACGAAGAGAGACAATCCAATGCAAACACAGAGTTTTATAGTGGTTCGGAGCTACCCCTTGCTCCTACGTCCACTCCCCAAGTCTCTCTTGGGAATTCACTATAACCCCCTTGGATTACAGCCGGTTGTTTTGCAAGCTCACAACCAAACTTGTTGTTTTACGAGCTCACAACGAACTCGGTCGGTTTTTCCAGGCTCACCGACTAGAACCAACCCCGATTGTTTTCCCGGGCTCACAATCAAACCCTTACACACGTTGGTTTTTAACTTGGCTCACCAACCAACCTTAGTCCCCTTGATTCAATCCCCCGATTGAACCAAGTAAATACAAGTTATAGAAAGAAAGGAAAATAAGCTTCTCAAAAGCAGATGTAAAACAATATAATCAAAAGAGGAGTTTAGAAGCCCTCAAACGCTTTTAAGCTGAAGTAGAGGAATGGCTTCTTGAACTCCGGTCTCCTCTCGAATGAGTAGTCGACTTGAATGCGGGAGGAGGAGGCTTTAATTGCTGGGAAGATGTAGTTGGTTGCAGTAAATGCTGATCTTCCCCTTTTTCGTTGAAGAGCACGTTGCAGAGCTTGAAAGCTTGAATGCTTGGAGTGGAATGGTTGTTCTCTCTCTTGCTACAGTCTTCTGTGGCTATTTAAGCCAACCCCCACGGAAACTAGCCGTTACACTGCTTTTTCTGCCCGTTCTGCACACTCTGCGCAGCCTGACAATATGACCGTTGGTGGGTTGGAGTCGACTCGCGCGATCAGGAGTCGACTCGGCTGTAGCGGGAGTCGACTCAAGCTTTTCCGGAGTCGACTCGGCAACTGTTCCAAATTTGAATTAAAGTTGCCGTCACGACTGGGAGTCGACTCGTCTTGACCCGGAGTCGACTCGCCAACTTCTGGAGCTGACCTGGCAATTTTGGAGTCGGCTCATCCACTGAAGTCCGTGGATTCAATTTTGAATTTTGTCCACTCGAGTCAACTCGACTGTCCTTGGAGTCGACTCGAATCTCAGAGCCCGAACTCCCGATTCTCTGTCTTTTGGCTCATCCAGTCTTGGAGTCGACTCGAACTTCCTTAGAGTCGACTCGGCTCTCAGTTTCCGAAAGTTGGTCTTCTGCCTTTTGACGTGAAGCTTGTCTTGGAGTCGACTCGAGCTGTCTGGGAGTCGACTCGAATCTCAGAGGCAGTAACATGGTTTTCTGTCTGTCGATGGTCGCACAGTCTCGGAGTCGACTCGCGTATTGCGGGAGTCGACTCGAATCTCAAAGTCCATAAAATGCTCTCTGACCTTTTCTTTGTGTACCTCTTGGAGTCGACTCTTACTACCCTGGAGTCGACTCGTTGAATATTGGAGTCGACTCGCGCACTTCAGGAGTCGACTCGTTGACAGGTTCTGAGATGAGGCTTTCTGTTCTTCTTTCTGTTCTCAGTCGGAGTCGACTCGTACTAGTCTGGAGTCGACTCGAGCTCATGCCAGTGAACTTGATACGCTTGGAGTCGACTCGTGATACTCGGGAGTCGACTCGAGTCTCAGACTTTGGTTCAGCAGACTTCTTAACTTATCCAAAATACTATGAACCAAATCTAGAGACACTTGGACAGGATTTTCACTGAAACACTCAATTGAATTCATTAGTAATCACAAGATATACTCAAATGCTTTGAGCTCATCAAAATCAAATGGGGTTTTAATCAATCACTCCACAATCTCCCCCTTTTTGATGATGACAAAACTTTGAGTATATGTAAAATGACTTGCTCAATAAATAATGAAATAAAATCCATAAATAAATTCAAATGTCTGATAGATGACTCTTCCTTCTGGAGACGACTCGTTCTTCAGGAATCCAAAGATCTTTCTTTCGGGTTTACTTCCTCGAGTCAACTCGGATTCTCTTGGAGTCGACTCGGCTCTCAGAGCCAGAAAAACTGGTCTTCTGTCTTTGGAGTTGAATTGCCTCGAAGTCGACTCGCACTTTGCTGGAGTCGACTCGGCTCTCAGACACCGAAGTTGGCTCTCTGACTTTTAGGCTTGCATTCCTCTGAGAGTCGACTCTTGCTTCTTTAGGAGTGACTCATCAGCCGTCAGAGTCAACTCGAGTTCTTCTGGAGTCGACTCGGTTCTCAGAGTCCAAAACAACTTCTCTGTCTTTCTGTTTGTTACCCCTTGGAGTCGACTCGGAACTATCAGGGGTCGACTCGGCAAGCATCGGAGTCGACTCGAATTCTTCAGGAGTCGAATCGGTGACAGGGTCTGAGATTCATCTTTCTGTCCTGCTGTCTGTTCTCAGTAGGAGTCTACAATCCCCTTGGGGTACTTCACCATCCTATCTGCTAAGGAAAGAGTAATATTTGTGGGCGTTAATTCCCCCAAACCTAACTTTTGGTACATATAGTAGGAAAGTAGGTTAACACTAGCTCCTAAATCTAATAGGGCTCTCTGGATGATCGTCTCTCCTATTTTTATTTCAATGGTTGGGCAACCAGGGTCTTTGAATTTTGGGGCAATCTGTTGTTGAATGAGAGATGAGGCTTGTGCAGCCATAACAGCTTGCCTAGGAATGCTGGTTTTTCTTTTGACCATGGTGAGGTCTTTCAAGAATTTTGTATAGGAGGAAATTTGTCATATGGCATCGAGAAAAGGTATATCTATTTGAACAGTTTTAAAGACTTCCATGATTTCATCAAAGTTAGATTGTTTCTTGGCATCCTGAAGTTTACTGGAAAAGGGAACCTTAGGTTTGTATGTTTTTATGGGTTCTTCCTTTTTTTTTTGATTTATCCTGTTCTTGACCCCTCTTTTGAATAGAGTTATTATCGGATTCATTTTTATTTTCTTTTTTATGTTCAGAAAGTTGGACTTTATTGTCCACTTGCTTGCCAGACCTTAAAGTGGTAATTGCTTGAACTTCATAGGTCGGATTTCTATTAGAATCGATTTGATACTGACCTCTTTGACCTTGATTTTGTTGTCTACTAGGGTTAGGCACTGGTTGACTAGGTAGTTTACCTTTCTTTCTATCCCCTAGAGAGTTTGCTATTTGGCTTAGACTAACCTCAAGTTTTGCAATCGCTTGCGCATGGAATTGGTTAGTCTGGGCTTGGGTTGTATTGGTCTGTTGTTGTTGCTTGATAAATTCTTGTTGTTGTTTCATCATATTAGCCATCATGGTTTCTAATTGTGAAGGTTGCTGTGGAATAGGGGCATTATAAGGAGGTACAGATGGAACCAAAGGTTGGTTCATTTGTGATGGACCTATCCTGGAGAAGTTGTTCTGAAAACCTGGTGGACCACCTTGATGCTGAATAGGTTCGTTTTGCTTGTATGAGAAATTTGGGTGGAACCTATTATCAGGATGGTAAACTAGGCTGAACGAGTTGGAAGTGGGATTCTTAAAGGCACTATATGAATTTAGAGCATTTACTTGCTCGGTCTTTATGGTGGGCAGATTAGGGCAGTACTCCACTAGATGCTCCGAACTGTTACACAAGACATACAAACTATATGACTTGTGATCCACTTTCATGACGGGATTTGACTCTTTATATGAACCTGAACTAGTGGACACAGTGAAAGCATCAAACTTTTTACTTAAATTGTTTACTCCAGTCACCAGATTGGATATAACATTTTTGAGATCCGGATCTGCTTTTATTTCATAATTACCTGATTTTCTAGACCCGAACTCATCTCTATTTACTTCCTCACCATAGCTACTCCAATTTTGGGCGTTCTCGGCTAAGTCAACAAGAAATTTATAGGCTTGATCCGGGATTTGGTTCATGAACCTATCCTTGTGCATGGACTCGATCTTGTTTCTATGTGCCGGAGGTAGTCCTTTATAAAAGAAGTGGACCAGATCAGCCTTATCAAGCCCGTGGTGCGGGCACTTGACCAAAAGATCATGGAATCTTTTCCAAAGTTGGAAAAATTCCTCCTCAGTCTAAAAGTTCTTATGGCATCCTTAAATTTTTCAGTCTTTACCATCGGATAGAATTTAGCCATGAACTTCCTAGATAGTTGTTCTCATGATGTGATGGAATTAGAAGCAAGAGAATACAGCCATGCAGCAGCACGATCCTCTAAAGTCATGGGAAACAACCTTAATTTAATACCCTCTTCATCTAAGTTTTGATTTCTAAATGTTTGGCATATTGTCAAAAATTTGTTTAGATGAATATACGGTTGTTCACTCTCAAACCCATGAAATTTGGGTAGCATGTTTATTGTTGTAGCCCGAATCTCGAATTGGGCTGCATTATTAATTGGTAATACTATGCAAGTAGGGGGACTAGCGGATGCGGGTGTGAACAACTCATTCAAAGTTCTAATATGTTCACCCATTGTAGAGATTGACGGTTGGCTTACAATTCGCTGATTGTGATGAAAAGTTCTATCAATCTCAGGATCAAATGGTGTTAACTTACCCCTTAATGACCTTCTACCATGCATACATTATCAACAATTCATTAGATTTGACTCCTAAAATGAACAAAATCCTAAGAGAAAAGAAGGGCTAGACACAGATGACCACAACCAACACCACACAACAATTTGACCCTATTAGTCTTAGAATTAAGTGAGGTTTAGTAGTTTCTTAAATCTAGTTGTACAGAGATTTATCAAGTTAAAAAGTTTCTGAAATTCTCTCTAGATTAGACAGCTCCTAATCTCCCTTTCAGATTAAGCTTGAGCTTGCCAGTTAAACGATCCAGTAACCAGTGACCAGAAAAGTTTCGGGATGTGTGGTGGTGCCAGAAGGGATACACCAATACCACAATATCCATAACAGTTCTCACAGTTGTAAAACTTTTCTAGACATCACCAATTACTAAATTCTCACTGGAGTGGCTTTCAGCCGCTTCTTTCCAAGAGCCTAATTGAGCTCAAAAACCCTAAGGCCAACGTCTAATTGATTTTAATTTAATTTGGCTTAGAATATGTATGCAAGGTGGTGATTTTTGGGTTAAGGACAGGTAATGACTTTCCGACCTTATCTTTTTAATAGATTTTGCCCTTAAATTATTTTATGCAAATGCTTAATACTAAATGCAGTAAATAATCAATGATTTTTTTAAAATTTATGCAATGTCATTAGGTTGTACTGATTAAATGAGCAAGCAATTTTTTTTTAATATTTATTTTTTTTTTATTTTTTTTTAATTTTATGTTTTTTAATATATATATAGGAATAACTTGAATGTAAACTAAAAACTAATCCTTATGCGTCAGTCAATCTCCGAATGCCCGTTGAAAAGCTCTGGAGATTACTCCGTGAGGAGCCCCAATAGAGGTATGATAACCTCGGAGGATTGCACCCTATCAATTACTAGCAATCTTAATAATAATTTTTTATTTTTATTATTATTTTAATTTAATTAATTTTTTAACTTTTTTTTATATTTCAAATTTCGAATTTCAGAATTCAAATTTTGAATTTAAATTTTTAAATTTTAAAATTTTGGAAAAAAAATTTCAATTTTTTTTTCTTTTTGAATCTTAAATTTTTTTTCACTTTTTTTTAAATTTTAAATTCCAAATTTCAAATTTTAAAATTTAAAAACTACGAAATTATTAACTAAAAATAATCAAAATAAGAGAAATTAATAAAAATAAAAATAAAAAACTTACTACTGGAGTGCGTTCACTTCGGGCATCCAAAATTCGATTTGATCTTCGTGATCGTTCTTGCTTCTCGATTTGCCTCTCCGATAACGGCGCCAAAATTTTGTTGTCAAATT
Organism: Phoenix dactylifera; assembly: GCF_009389715.1. NCBI lineage: Eukaryota > Viridiplantae > Streptophyta > Magnoliopsida > Arecales > Arecaceae > Phoenix > Phoenix dactylifera. Next base: position 104,365 of record NW_024067900.1, on the reverse strand, counting down.
TCTGTTTACTTAAAAATATGCTAAACAGATCGTTGTTAGAATCGACAGACAAAGTTTAAATTAATTTTACTCTTACCTATTCTACTCGAAGAATAGTGGTTGTAAGAGGTCGATCCACAGGAAGGCGGTTGGAGTTGCATAAAAATTTAAACATTCGCTCGGATTCAAAATCGATTTTTGAATAACAAAAGAAAAAATATTATGTTGCCCAAAGAGACAACCCAGGAGGGGGGGTGAATTGGGTTTGGATTAATTATTGACAAATTAAAAACTATGATAAGTAAATAATTAAATCTAATGCAAGCGGGTTAATTAAGCTACTTGATGAAGAGATTGGAAGAGACAAATAGCCAATGCAAACACAAAAAAATTTTATAGTGGTTCAGAGCCAACCCTTGCTCCTACGTCCACTCTCCAAGCTTCACTTGGGAGTTCACTATAATCCCTAGGATTACAGCCGGTTGTTTTACAAGTTCACAACCCAACTTGTTATTTTTGCGAGATCACAACGAACTCGGTCGGTTTTCACAGGCTCACCGACTAGAACCACCCGATTGTTTTTTCGGGATCACAATCAAACCCTTACACTGTTGGTTTTATCTTTGGCTCACCAACAAACCTTACAACCCTTGATTCAATCCCTTGATTGAATCAAGTAAGAAAAACAGTTTGGAAAAAGATACAAGGAAAGCTTCTTAAAAAGCAAATATGAATCAAAATGAATAGAGTAAAATTAGAAGCCCTCAAACAGATTTCGGAAGAGGAAAAAAGGGCTTCTCGAACTCTGAGTCTCCTCTTTGAGCACTGAAGATTTGATGTCAGAAGAGGAGCCTTGAATGCGAAGGAAAAATTTCTAGGAATGAATTGAATGCGTTTCTTCCTTCTTTTGCTTGTCTTTTCTCTCAATGGACTCTTGGTAGTTGGAAATGCCTTAATGCACAGATGGAGTAACTCTCTTATCGTCTATTACTGTTTTCTCTGGCTATTTAACCAGTCCCTTTTGAAAAATAGCCGTTAGACACTGATTTGTAGCCGTTCTGCACAGTCTGCACCTCCTGACAATGTATCCGTTGGGGTGGAGTCGACTCGTTCGATCTGGAGTCGACTCGGCTGTTGCTGGAGTCGATTCATGCTTTACTGGAGACGACTCGCCCACTGTTCAGAATTTGAATTAAAGTGCCATCCCAACCTGGAGTCGACTCGGTCCAATCTTGGAGTCGACTCGCCAAGATCTGGAGATGACTCGGCATTTTGGAGACGGCTCGTTCTCAAAATTTCAGAGATCTATTTTTCTGCATTTCTCTCTCGAGTCGACTCGGATCCTCTTGGAGTCGACTCGGCTCTCAGAGCCCGAAAAACCGATCCTCTGTCTGTTGATCTGAGCTGCCTCGGAGTCGACTCGCACTTTATTGGGGTCGACTCAGCTGACTTGGGGTCGACTCTCGAATTCTCGGAGTCGACTCGTTCACAGGGTCACTGAGTTTGGTTTTTTGCCTTTCAGTCCGCTTTCCTCTGAGAGTCGACTCGCCAAACGTTGGAGTCGACTCGCATCCTTCAGGAGTCGACTAGGTAACAGGATCTAGAAAATACCTCTCTGTCTTTCTGTCTGTTACTCCTTGGAGTCGACTCGGATCTGTAGAGAGTCGACTCGTCAAGCATCGAAGTCGACTCGAAGCTTTCTGGAGTCGACTCGGTAACAGGGTCTAAAAACCATCGTTCTGTCTGTTACCCTTTGGAGTCGACTCGGAACCGTCGGGAGTCGACTCGGCAAGCATCGGAGTCGACTCGAAATCTTCGGAGTCGACTCGGTGACAGGGTCTGAAATTCATCTATCTGTCCTTCTGTCTGTTCTCAGTCGGAGTCGACTCGTAGTGTATCGGAGTCGACTCGAGCTCTGTACCAGAACCTCTGAAACACTTAGAGTCGACTCGCAATCTTTCGGAGTCGACTCGAGCTTCAGACTTTGGCTCAATTGAGTTCAACACTTAGCCAAATTTCTTTGAACCAAGGCTCGATGCTCTTAAAGATAAATTCACATATATTTGCCTGAAACACTAGATTGAATTCATTAGTACAACTGAAACATACTCAAATGCTTTGAGCTCATCAAAATCATATAGGGGTATAATCAATTACTCCACAATCTTTTCCTTTTTGATGATGACAAAACATTGAGTATTTGTAAAGTGAATTGCTCAACCAAGAGGTGAATCATAGTAAGGTTTTGAAATGAATTCAAATGTCTAGTCATTTAATTTATCCAAAATTGAAAGGTATGAATCAGTAAATCCTAAAATTAAAGCTCCTCCTTTCATTTGGAATTATATAAGCCTTCAAATCATGCAATCAATTGTTTGATTTATATGTATTTAATGAATTTGCTTTCTTAAGATTTCAGATTCTCCCCCTCAACATGTGCATTCAATTTTGTTTAAGTTTTCTGAATTTTCTTTTAATGTTTTGAAACTTTTGAGCTTAGATTCTTACTTTCAGAGGAAAAATTTGTTCTTTAGTATAATTCAACTAATCTCCGAATATCCCTTGAATAGATTCTGGAGATTACTCCTTGAGGAGCCCCAACAGAGAGATAATGAGCCTCAAGGTATTGAATCCACTAAGAACAAATTACATTTTGCTTTAAGAATTTTCTTTTATTTAGTGATTTCCTTTACATTTCAATTCATCATATTTTCTCCCCCTTTTTGTCATCATAGCAAAAAGGTACATAACACAAAAAGAGATAACAAGTCAAATTGCACAGTTTTTTTGAAATGAAATTTCTATTCATTGTATTAAAGTCAAGATTGAGTACAAAAGTGAATACATATCAGAAAAAATCCTCAAGGGACTGTACATTATAGAATCAAAAATACACTAGGGTCGTCTAGTAGTGGAGGATGTAGCTCCCGTACTCAGTCTAGTATGTCGCATGAGCAAGCTTATCCCCTCAGATACATTCGCTAGTTGTGCGATGATCTCAGAGGTGGCCTTAGATTGTATCTCTGTTAGCTGGGTCACAGTCTCTTGAATAGTGTCAAGCTTGAAGATTAAGGCATTTGCAAGCCTCTCCGCACCTTGACTTTGGCTTTCCAGCTCTTCTCTGATGCTGTCTCGCATCTTCCTCGTGTCATCCTTTATATCGCTGATAAGTGCTAAATAATGCATAAATTAACCTTTTATTCACAGCACTTATCATTATTTTAATTCACATATTTTGTAAATTTAACCATAAAATATGTGTTACCATCATCATTGCATTTTAATAATTATCAGAGGTAATTCGAATTGACTTAATTATTTAATGATTGAGCCTAATGAATGCAGGTCAGGTCAAACTTATTTGGGATGATCCCTGAATCCAAATCATATGCACCCCGCAAATCAAGACCCTCTGATTCAGTCACCCAACTCTTTTTCCACATGATCCGATTTTAATAAAATCTCTTTAAGTATTTGTTTCTTATATCTCAAAGTATATCATCTAATTGCACGGATCTCAAAGCCTCAACCCATCCTTATTCCATCTCTAAACACAACCCCCAGCTCCTCTCCGTTAACAAAACAACTTAACTTCTCATATCCCCTTCATTACCGTTCAGTATTTATCAACAAATCCCACGCTTATCCCATGAACAAAGCCAACCGTGACCAAACTCCAAGGGACAAATCTAATCCCGTTTGCAACCAGCCATCTCAGGATCTCATCCGCATCCTTCCCAATATCCCACGAACGAGAATCCCATCCCCCAACTCATCCCGACTTCATCCCTTCCATCAGCCGCATGGATTCGATTCCATCCTCCCAGCTGCTCGTCCACGCGATTTTCCAACCGTGAACAGCATCGTCAACCTCCCAGCTTCTTCAACTTCATCCGGATTAACAGCATCGTCAACCTCCCGAGTCTATCCATAGCTCCAAATCCAAACCTCCACGTACAAAGAACAGAACCGGTGGCCTGTTCCTAGTTGAATAAAAACTTCAAACGCTCCTCCCAGATCCCCCAGCTCTCATCTCGTTCCCGAGATCCCAACTTCCCAACTCCTCGTTTCTCCCTCTCCCGTTTGGAATTGACTCCATCCACGGATGATTTCACCTCTCCGAATCCCATGCATCCCGGCATTCCAGCTAACTTTGAGTGATTTCCGTTGTCTATACTCCATCTCCCAGCCAAATCCTCTCCTCTACATATCTTCCCATCATCCTTATCCCTTCCCGCATCCACGGATAACAGTTTCTAACGTATCCTCTGTTTCATCGGAACCGAACCATCCCAAGCTTCATCCCGAATCCCATGCATCCCCGCCATCCCCTGTTCCCAACTCATTTTATCTTCATCCGAATCATCCCAGCATCCTCAAAACAGAATCCGTTTCCAGCAGCCGTACGCGTCTTCCATCCAAACTTCTTCCGGATTGATCCAAACTCCAAGCGTTCCCAGCTCCCCTGTTTCAATCTTATCCTTCCCAGCTTCAGCCATTCATCCCTATCCCATGCGCTTAATCCTTTCCGCAAAACAAGCATTCAACGAGATCCTCTCCAGCGTATTTTTCCCGTCCATGATCGCATCCATCGTTCAACGGCTCAACCATTAGCCATCTCCCAACTCATTTTCCCACGCGTCCGGTTCACCTCCCCTGCTTCACGTCCCACAGTCTTCCCATTTTAACAGATCCGAGATCTTCTCCCATGCTCGTTCCAACATCCGAGATCCATGCTCCACGTCCTCGCCATCCGAGCTCCAAGGATCAAGCCGACTTCAGCCAACGAAATTCAGCTCCAACTTCTCTTGCGTCCGGATCTCCCGCAGCAACAAATTTCAGCTTCACTCGATCCTTATCCTCTCACCGTTCGGATCAACCAGAAAGGAGAGAAGCAAGGAGGGGGGGGGGGGGGTGCTGGTGAAGCCTATAAAAGGAGGAGGCTTCTCTTCCTTGAAATGCATCTCCTCAGAGGCCAAACCCCCCACCGGGGTGGGGGGTTTTCCCTATCATCTCTCCGGAGGTCAAGTTCCCACAAGAAATAAAAAAAATAGAGGAGGGAGGGAGGTTTGGCTATTTTGGGAATATTTCAAAGGAGAAAGAGAAGGAAGGAATGGGAGCCCGCTGCTGTGCTGCTGCTGCCGTCCACCACTCCATGAAAGGCTGATCTCCTCACTAGGGCTGGATGCAGCCCTAACAAAGGGCCAAGGGTTTTATATTTTTGATTTCTATTCTTGGAGTTGTATAAACCTTATTTTGCTTCTAATGAATATTTTATTTCATCTCATATTTAATTTCTGTGATTTTAAATGTGAAGTTTATACAACTGTTCTTCATGATCACTAGGTAAATATAAGATAGTCCATGCTTAGGGAAGATGCGATGTGCTGCCACCTTAGATTAGGGTAGACATTTCATGCCAACCGAAGATGGATTATGCCCAAATTACTTTTGTAAATTTTTATTTAAATGCTTATTAGGCTTGTAGCCAATTTGCATGTTAACCCAAGAACGAAATAAAATATAAATAACCCTTGTTCCGATGTTAGTGGTGAATTCCTTGCCCTAGGTTCTCCTAAACTGATATCCCTTTAATTGCATTTTTTTATTCAATTGCTTAGTTTAATAGTCTTCACAAATTCATCATTTTAAATATTTTTAAGAAAAATAACTATACCCCAATCCCTGTGGATCGATACCCGTAATCACTATCCTACTAGATACGTGCTATTGCGTGGTCTTTAAAATTGACTATCAGTCGCTTAGGCTCCAGTATTGACCTTGGACGAGGCTCCTTATATTGGACATTTCCTCCTTAAGGTTTGCTATCATCTTGGATACCGCTACTGTGGAGGGAATGATGTCAGTGGAGGGAGCACTAAGTGGACCTCGCAGCTCTCTCAATATGTCATCTCTCAGCTCCTTCACTATCTCCTCTCTCATCTCCCGGAGCTGCTCAGTACTGATCCGGACTTCTAGGAGTTGCTGAGGTGGTGGAGTTGTAGATGGTCCAGCTAAAGTGGATGGAAATGAGGGACCAGAAGTGGATGAAAAAGTGGGAGGAGCTGTGTAGTGGTCCTGGTCATGGTCAGGGCTAGGTGAATGGTGAGTAGTAGGGTCAGATAGTGTGGATGAAGATGATTTCCTTACCCAGACACCCTCTACTTTATGGAAGCCCATTCTGTGAAGAGTTTCCTCACCCATATGATCAGTGTACCTGAGGAAGCGTGTGGGTTCTCTCTCAAGGATAGGGACCTTTAATTCCCTAAAGATAAATAGCATTCTGTAGGGAAGACTTAGCCTAGGCTTATCTAAGGGTTCACAGAGATACCTATAGATTAGCTTTGGAAAGTTTAGGGGAATGTCATGTAGAATGTGAAACATCAATGCTAGGTCCTTTTCTGAGACAAAGTCAAACCGACCAGTCTTAGAAAAAAGGGTCCTAGATATGATGCTCAGAAGGAGTCGCATTTCAGCCGAAAGCTGATTTGCAGTGTAATAACCCCCAATTTTTTTTTTTTTTTTTTTTTATATATAAAAAGGGATAGAATAGTCCTTTAAAATTGATATAAGGGGTAAAATTGGAAGGAATCAAAAGTTAATGGCATAACGGTAGATATGTTGAAGTGTTAGGGGCAAAATGGGAATTTAATAATATTAAACAAAGGGTGAATAGTGTTTTGATGTGATTTAATTAGGGGGTTTGCTGTGGCTTTTGGATGGAAACCGAGAGAGAGTCACAGAGGGGGTTCTCAGGCGTGAAACAGAGGAAAGAAAGAAAGAAAAAGAGAAGAAGAAGAAGAAGAAAGAAGAAGAGGAAGGGGATTCAAGGAGGAAAGGGATCCCGGTTGCACTTCCAGCTGAAGGAAAAAACGTAGATCTCCTTCCCCTCTACGCAAGGACCTCGATTTCCAAAAAGAAAAAGGTAAATATCCATCCCTATCTAGTCTTTTGATGACATTAGGCTATACAAAGGGTGAATATAGTCTAGAGGGGTCGGATAAGGGTTGTAGAGGCGGTTAAAAGAGGAAGAATCGGATTTTGACAAATTTTTCCGGCACTACGGAAAAACTGTGTCGAAGTCCCAACTTCGGCGAATTATTTAGGGGGTCAAACGGCCTCCGATGATGATGCATGTTATCTCTATGGAATTCTCTATGAGTGTAGAATGTTAGGTAAAAATTTCATCAAATTTAGAGTCCTGAAAGTGGATCAAAACCGGGATGAAGTAACCCACTGTCAGTTCGGGTTACTGTTCATCCGGGTGGAAAATAGGGGATTTCATGCTATAATAGGGTATTAAGCCTAGATCAAGCTAAAAGGAGACCTTGTACTCGTGCAAGGGAGTCCCTAATACACATAAATGGTGAGTTAATTAATTAAAAAGAAAAAGAAGAAAGAAAAGAAAAGATTTAGGGAACAGGGGAGTTGAATCAATTAAAGTTCCCTATGTTATAATTGGCACGTAGATTATAGCCCTTGATACAAAACTAAATATATTGTAAATGCATGTATCAGTTGGGCAAGAAGCTAGGGAACAAGAGGAAGAAGTTCCCCACTGCCAGCTGTAGATTTTTGGAGGCGTATCAGGGCTGTGCCGGATTGACAGGTGAGTGGGAGTCATGTACTTTGCACCATGAGCACATTTCTTATTCATTTTCATGAATGTTGCCAAGTGTGACTTGATTCCACCTGAGCTTATTGATTAATTGTTGTAGTAGATTCCTCTATAATCTTGATTCTCCATGCTTGATTATTCTGTACATGCATTTGAGGAAACATTGAGAGGAATTACGAGGGGTTGATGAGTAATCAAATTGATTCCGAATTGTGAAATGATTTCTTTTGTAAATTGATTTCATTTCCTCTATTTCAAAGACTTGTAAGTGGTAGCCTTGATTATACTCCTTTATGAGTAATTAAATTGGATCTGAATTGTGAAATGACTTCTTTTGTAAATTGATTTCATTTCCTCTATTTCAAAGATTTGTAGAGCCCATTTCAGTGCTATATTGAGTTGCATTGCACATCCTTGACCCCTCACTCCCAACCCTGATGTTAGTTTATGATTGGGTCGGAGTCGAGTGAGTGGTAGTCTTAATTATGCTCCTTTTAGTAGAGTATTGGGAGGGTGCATTATGGCATTTATGCATGGCTTGGCAGTATCTGCAGGACACCTATAGTCGATGGGGTTGAACATCGGCCTTTGTGCACATAGTAGCCTTCTGGGTGGGCGGAGCCCAGTCCCTTCCTAGGGGGGGACACGGCCCTAGGCGTAGGATCGGCCGGTCCTACGACTTATATTCTGCTTGCCGCCGGGCATAGTAAGACCCCGCGAGGTGCAGTATGGCTTTCCGCGGATGTAGAATTCCCGCGAGGTGCCGTTTAGTATGTAGATGTGAGATGGATTTCTGTTCTGGATACTGGCCAGCATTTACATGATCAGTGTGGTATCTTATCCTGCATATGCATGTGACAGTGGGGAGTTGTTGCTGGTTCGCCTGGGGCGTAAAACCCACCTCCCGATAGCTGTCTAGCATTTACATTATCGATATGGTGTCTTATCCTGCATATGCATGTGACAGTGGGGAGTTGTTGCTGGTTCGCCTGGGGCGTAAAACCCACCTCCCGACAGCTGTCTAGTGATGATTTACATATTGGTGTGGTGTCATATTCGATATATGCATATGGCAGTAGGGAGTTGTTGCTGGTTCGCCTGGGGCGTAAAACCCACCTCCCGATAGCTGTCTAGTGATGATTTCAGCATATTGACACCTGATTTGTATGATCCAGCATTATGATCTGTTGAGCATATTCATGAGTAGCATATATGTTTACTTGATTATTCCATATATGCTTCAGATGAGTTGATATTGATTGTGGTGATATTGATGATTTACTCCATATTCTCTATGTTGAGATCATGTTCATCTTGTTATTGATCTTGAGATTTCATCTCGAGCCATGATTATATTCTGTCTCATGTGCATAGTACTCTCTACTCCACTCACTGAGTATTCATATACTCACTCCCCAGTTTAGTGTTTTTGATTGCAGGGCAGGTATTGTATAGAGAAGAGCAGGGTTAGAGATTGCCTGCTAGCTGTGCCGCTCCATAGTATAGTATAGTATAATGTAGATAGAGGTTTATCCCCTTTTGGTGTATTATAAACCTTCTATTGTATATAGTGTATAGTTACAGTCATAGATCCTGTTGTGGATATGGGTTTGACCATGGATGGATTGGGAAGCAGGTATATATATGTGTGCAGATCAGTTGTGTGCCTGTGATAATGTATTGCTATATATTGTCCAGGTTTATATGTGACAGATTATGTGATTGCTGCTCTGACAGGTAGTGTGTTGTATGTATTGAGATAATCCTGACAGGTCACTATAGGAAAAGTGATCATTTTGTGCATGCATCATGCCAAATTTTTCAAGATTTATTGATGATTGATAGGTAGTAGGGTTCTACGCGGTGGCTGGTGGCCTTATGCCTACCCGCACCCTAGGACCGTCGCGGCGGCCCGCCGGGAACGGGGCGGGGGTCGTGACAAAGCTTGGTATCAGAGCAAAGGTTAAGAAGAGTGCTGTCAGAGCAATAGAGTGAGTCAGGATTAAGTATAGGATTATACTATGGAGCATAAGGTTTTTCTGTATGTTAATTTATGAGTCATTTACAATTCAGTAAAATATATTATGACTCAGTGTGTAACGACTGCCCTCTCTTTTTAACTCTTTTAGAGACATATAAAGAATACCTCCAAGGAGAGGATCTGCTCGTCCTGGAAGGAGGATGGAGCCAGATATAGCATTGGATGCGGGTTCCACACATATCGAGCCCCAAAGAGAAAAATCTCCTCCTGCAGACAGGCGGAGAGTTGATGATCAAGGGGAGGTAGGAAATAGAGATGCATTGATGGAACAGTTACTGGCGGAGAATCAGGCTCTGAGGGAGCAGATTGCTCGGGGGAAATCTCCTGCCCCGTCAGTAGTATCCATCCCACCTCCTATAGTTGTGCCAAGAAGTTTGGCCAGGCGGGCTCTAGATGATGAGGGGATTACTGTACAGGAATTTCTTAGGCTCAGAACTCCGGAGTTTAAGGGGGAAGAAGGTGAAGATCCTCAGAGATTTCTGGAGGAGACTGAAAAGATGATACGGAGACTGCCCTGTTCTGATGCAAGAGCTATAGAACTTGTAGGGCTTACAATGAAGGAAGATGCTTGGGACTGGTACCAGAGACAAGTGGAGGACAAATTGTACAGTAGGAATCCTCCAACCTGGGAAGAGTTCAGGCAAGCAGTGATGGATGAGTTTTTGTCTCCGGTTGAGAGGCAGAATCGGGCTCTTCAGTTTGAGAGGCTGAAGCAGATGCCCGGAATGAGCGTATCTGAGTACGCTCGTGAGTTCACTAGATTGGGGAAGTATGCTCCTTACATCATCCCCACTGAAGCTGCCAGGATAGAAAGATTCAGGCGGGGTCTGATTTCCCCGCTTTATAATGCAGTACTGGCAGTAGAGGTCCCCACCTTATCTAGGCTGATTGATAAAGCAAAACAGTGGGAGACCAGAAACAAAGAGGAAAGAGCTGAAAGAGAACAGAGGAAAATGAGTATGGGGAAAGGGCAAAGCAGTAGAGGTAGATCTGAGGAAGTAGATCTCTCGGAGGGCCCGACGGAGCAGTCTGTACGCTCAGCTCCACCTGCCCCACGTAAGAGGAAATGGAGGGAAAGAGGTCAATCACAAGATACTTTTCTACCATCAGTACCTCGTCCTCCAGTCACTATGGCCAGAACTGAATTTAGGTTCCAATCATGGCCAGTATGTGGCATATGTGGGAAGCAGCACCCTGGCAGATGTAGAATGGGTCAGGGAGTGTGCTACAGATGTGGACAGCCGGGTCATTTTGTCAGAGAATGCCCGCAGGGTGCCACCCAGCAGTTTGTGCCTTTGGCATCCTATCCTTCTGTGCAGATGGACAGGCCTAGTAGTAGGGAGCCTGTAGGCAGAGGTAGAGGTCAAGCACAAACATCACAGCAGAGTGCTGGACCATCTCAACTGTCAGCTCCAGTAGGCAGAGGGCAAGGAAGGGTGTTCACGGTAAATCCACAGGAGGCACAGACATCGAATGCAGCTATGACAGGTAATTTACTCTTTTAAATTCGAGGACGAATTTTATATAAGGGGGGGAGGATGTAATAACCCCCAATTTTTTTTTTTTTTTTTTTTTATATATAAAAAGGGATAGAATAGTCCTTTAAAATTGATATAAGGGGTAAAATTGGAAGGAATCAAAAGTTAATGGCATAACGGTAGATATGTTGAAGTGTTAGGGGCAAAATGGGAATTTAATAATATTAAACAAAGGGTGAATAGTGTTTTGATGTGATTTAATTAGGGGGTTTGCTGTGGCTTTTGGATGGAAACCGAGAGAGAGTCACAGAGGGGGTTCTCAGGCGTGAAACAGAGGAAAGAAAGAAAGAAAAAGAGAAGAAGAAGAAGAAGAAAGAAGAAGAGGAAGGGGATTCAAGGAGGAAAGGGATCCCGGTTGCACTTCCAGCTGAAGGAAAAAACGTAGATCTCCTTCCCCTCTACGCAAGGACCTCGATTTCCAAAAAGAAAAAGGTAAATATCCATCCCTATCTAGTCTTTTGATGACATTAGGCTATACAAAGGGTGAATATAGTCTAGAGGGGTCGGATAAGGGTTGTAGAGGCGGTTAAAAGAGGAAGAATCGGATTTTGACAAATTTTTCCGGCACTACGGAAAAACTGTGTCGAAGTCCCAACTTCGGCGAATTATTTAGGGGGTCAAACGGCCTCCGATGATGATGCATGTTATCTCTTTGGAATTCTCTATGAGTGTAGAATGTTAGGTAAAAATTTCATCAAATTTAGAGTCCTGAAAGTGGATCAAAACCGGGATGAAGTAACCCACTGTCAGTTCGGGTTACTGTTCATCCGGGTGGAAAATAGGGGATTTCATGCTATAATAGGGTATTAAGCCTAGATCAAGCTAAAAGGAGACCTTGTACTCGTGCAAGGGAGTCCCTAATACACATAAATGGTGAGTTAATTAATTAAAAAGAAAAAGAAGAAAGAAAAGAAAAGATTTAGGGAACAGGGGAGTTGAATCAATTAAAGTTCCCTATGTTATAATTGGCACGTAGATTATAGCCCTTGATACAAAACTAAATATATTGTAAATGCATGTATCAGTTGGGCAAGAAGCTAGGGAACAAGAGGAAGAAGTTCCCCACTGCCAGCTGTAGATTTTTGGAGGCGTATCAGGGCTGTGCCGGATTGACAGGTGAGTGGGAGTCATGTACTTTGCACCATGAGCACATTTCTTATTCATTTTCATGAATGTTGCCAAGTGTGACTTGATTCCACCTGAGCTTATTGATTAATTGTTGTAGTAGATTCCTCTATAATCTTGATTCTCCATGCTTGATTATTCTGTACATGCATTTGAGGAAACATTGAGAGGAATTACGAGGGGTTGATGAGTAATCAAATTGATTCCGAATTGTGAAATGATTTCTTTTGTAAATTGATTTCATTTCCTCTATTTCAAAGACTTGTAAGTGGTAGCCTTGATTATACTCCTTTATGAGTAATTAAATTGGATCTGAATTGTGAAATGACTTCTTTTGTAAATTGATTTCATTTCCTCTATTTCAAAGATTTGTAGAGCCCATTTCAGTGCTATATTGAGTTGCATTGCACATCCTTGACCCCTCACTCCCAACCCTGATGTTAGTTTATGATTGGGTCGGAGTCGAGTGAGTGGTAGTCTTAATTATGCTCCTTTTAGTAGAGTATTGGGAGGGTGCATTATGGCATTTATGCATGGCTTGGCAGTATCTGCAGGACACCTATAGTCGATGGGGTTGAACATCGGCCTTTGTGCACATAGTAGCCTTCTGGGTGGGCGGAGCCCAGTCCCTTCCTAGGGGGGGACACGGCCCTAGGCGTAGGATCGGCCGGTCCTACGACTTATATTCTGCTTGCCGCCGGGCATAGTAAGACCCCGCGAGGTGCAGTATGGCTTTCCGCGGATGTAGAATTCCCGCGAGGTGCCGTTTAGTATGTAGATGTGAGATGGATTTCTGTTCTGGATACTGGCCAGCATTTACATGATCAGTGTGGTATCTTATCCTGCATATGCATGTGACAGTGGGGAGTTGTTGCTGGTTCGCCTGGGGCGTAAAACCCACCTCCCGATAGCTGTCTAGCATTTACATTATCGATATGGTGTCTTATCCTGCATATGCATGTGACAGTGGGGAGTTGTTGCTGGTTCGCCTGGGGCGTAAAACCCACCTCCCGACAGCTGTCTAGTGATGATTTACATATTGGTGTGGTGTCATATTCGATATATGCATATGGCAGTAGGGAGTTGTTGCTGGTTCGCCTGGGGCGTAAAACCCACCTCCCGATAGCTGTCTAGTGATGATTTCAGCATATTGACACCTGATTTGTATGATCCAGCATTATGATCTGTTGAGCATATTCATGAGTAGCATATATGTTTACTTGATTATTCCATATATGCTTCAGATGAGTTGATATTGATTGTGGTGATATTGATGATTTACTCCATATTCTCTATGTTGAGATCATGTTCATCTTGTTATTGATCTTGAGATTTCATCTCGAGCCATGATTATATTCTGTCTCATGTGCATAGTACTCTCTACTCCACTCACTGAGTATTCATATACTCACTCCCCAGTTTAGTGTTTTTGATTGCAGGGCAGGTATTGTATAGAGAAGAGCAGGGTTAGAGATTGCCTGCTAGCTGTGCCGCTCCATAGTATAGTATAGTATAATGTAGATAGAGGTTTATCCCCTTTTGGTGTATTATAAACCTTCTATTGTATATAGTGTATAGTTACAGTCATAGATCCTGTTGTGGATATGGGTTTGACCATGGATGGATTGGGAAGCAGGTATATATATGTGTGCAGATCAGTTGTGTGCCTGTGATAATGTATTGCTATATATTGTCCAGGTTTATATGTGACAGATTATGTGATTGCTGCTCTGACAGGTAGTGTGTTGTATGTATTGAGATAATCCTGACAGGTCACTATAGGAAAAGTGATCATTTTGTGCATGCATCATGCCAAATTTTTCAAGATTTATTGATGATTGATAGGTAGTAGGGTTCTACGCGGTGGCTGGTGGCCTTATGCCTACCCGCACCCTAGGACCGTCGCGGCGGCCCGCCGGGAACGGGGCGGGGGTCGTGACATGCAGACACCTCCTCTATGGGGGATTGGGGTGGTCTCCCTAAAATGGCCGTAAGGGCCTTTGTCCTGTCTGTGGGATTTGTGGGACCGATCCCATTGCGAGACAAGTGGAGGACCCTAGCAATGAGTTCTTCAGAAATGAGAATGGGGACATTGGCTACTACCCCTTGGACTCCACCGCCACCCCTTGTGACGGTCCCATAAAATTTTCTAACTAACCCTGGGTAGGTGGGGAGATCAAAAGAGCAAAAATATTCTAAGTTTTGGGCTCTAAGGTGATGCCCTAGGTTGAACCCTTCCTAGGAGAGAAAGTCAAAGTTGACTCGTAGAGACAACCCTCCTGGCGCACGGTTGCGAGGGAACCGTCCTCGGCGGAGAAGGAACCGGAGGTGGTGGCCTCACGGGTTCGTTTCTCGCCTTGGACCGTCTCTGGGCGCCGCTCGCGGAGAGAGGTCTCTTCTGGCTCGGGACAACTACTTTCCTAGGCATTTTCGACCTAATACGGAGGGATGGACTCGAAGGATGGAAGAAAACAAGGAAGAAATGATGGAAAAAAGGGTCGGGGACGATGTAGGAGACGACTCTAGGTTTTTGAACAGTGGCGGCCGAGAATAGAAGTGGAGAAAAAGATATTTCAGTTAGGGTTAAAAGTTGGATTTCCGACCTCGAGTCGACTTCTGAACATGCGCGAGTTGACTCGACCTCGAGTCGACTCCTAAACATGTGCGAGTTGACTCGCCCACAAGCCAACTCTAAAATCTATTTGAGTCGACTCGAACTCTGGCACATAACCAAAAACTCAGTTAATTCCGTGCCAAAGGAGAGAGATATGAAAATCTTTAGAACTTAATGAGTGATTTGATGACCATAGACGAGAAATCCTATATCCAACATAAGCTAATCATCAAAATCAATGAATTATAAGAGAGTATCACAAGAATGGATCAATCACTCCTAACCCTCTTCTAAGAATACAAAATCGATCTTCACTCAAAGGTTTTGTGAAGATATCAGCAAGTTGATCATCAGTGCAAACAAATTCAAGCATCACATCACCATTTAACACATGATCTCTTATGAGGTGATGTCTTATCTCAATATGTTTAGTTATTGAGTGTTGAATTGGATTTTTAGTTAGATTTATTGCACTTGTATTATCACAATTTATGGAAATCTTATCTTATTTAATGCCATAATCTTCAAGTTGTTGCTTGATCCATAAAATTTGAGCACAACAACTTCCGGCAGCAACATATTCGGCTTCAGCCGTAAATAGTGCAACCAGTTTTGTTTCTTGCTAAACCATGAAATTAGGTTCTCTCCTAAAAATTGACAAGACTCGCTGGTGCTTTTTCTATCAAGTTTACAACCAGCGAAGTCTGAATCAGTGTACCCTATTAAGTTTATGCTTGATTCTTTAGAGTACCATAGACCTATATTTTTTGTTCCTATTAGATATTTAAAGATTCTCTTAACTGCAATTAGGTGTGATTCCTTAGGATTAGATTGATATCTAGCACATATGCATACACTAAACATGATATCAGGTCTACTTGCTATAAGATATAATAAAAATCTTATCATACCTCTATACAGCTTTTGATCTACTGATTTATCTGATTCATCTTTGTCTAGTTTGCATGATGAGCTCATAGGAGTGCCAAGTGACTTGTTTCCATCCATATCAAACTTCTTTCGTATTTCCTTGATGTATTTAGCTTGATTGATGAAAATTCCTTCCTTGGATTATTTGATTTGAAGTCCGAGAAAGTAGTTCAATTCTCCCATCATGCTCATCTCAAATTCACTCTGCATTAATTCTGCAAACTCTTCGCAAAGACGATTGTTAGTAGCACTGAAAATAATATCATCTATATAAATCTGCACTACTAACATATTTTTGTTTTTCTTTTTCAAAAATAGGGTTGTATCAACATTTTCTCTAGAAAATTTATGGTCTAATAGAAATTTGCTAAGTCTTTCATACCATGCTCTAGGAGCTTATTTTAGACCATAAAGTGCTTTATTTAGTTTATAAATATGATTGGGGTATTGATGATTCTCAAAACCAGGAGGTTGTTCTACATAAACTTCCTCATTAATATACCCATTCAAGAAGGCACTTTTTACATCCATTTGGAATAATTTGAAATCTTTATTACATGCAAATGCTAGTAACAACCTAATTGCCTCAAGTCTAGCTACAGGAGCAAAAGACTCATCAAAATCTATACCTTCTTCTTGATTATAGCCCTTTGCTGCTAGTCTAGCCTTGTTCCTAACTACAACTCCATTTTCATCAAGTTTATTTTTGTATATCCATTTAGTTCCTATTATTGAGTATTCAGTGGGTCTTTCAACTAAGTTCCATACTATATTTCTTGTAAATTGATTAAGTTCCTCTTGCGTAGCATTTATCCAATTTACATCACTTTCAGCTTCTTCAATATTTTTAGGTTCTAAATGTGAAACAAATGTAAGATGATTATTTAATTTTCTAAGAGAGGCTCTAGTTCTAACAGGTTAAGATGGATCATCTAAGATTAACTCTTTAGGATGACCGTGAGCATACCTCCAAGCCTTTGTAAGCCCATGTTCGGCAATTACCTCTTGGCTTGTTGAAGTTTCTTCAACTTGCTTGGGTTCATCCTCTTGTAGAGTCATGTGATCCATCTTTTCTTCAATTATTCCTGCATCATCATCAAACACTACTCTCTTGCTGGAGGAAGCATCATTAGACTCATCAAAAACAACATGGATGGATTCTTCAATAATAAGGGTTCTTTTGTTGAAGACTCTATAAGCCTTACTTGATGTAGAATATCCCAAAAAGATACCTTCATCAGATTTGGAATCAAATTTACCTAAGTTATCTTTTCCATTATTATGAATGACACACCTACAACCAAACACATAAAAGTAGGTTACTTTGGGCTTTCTATCTCTCCAAAGTTCGTAAGGTATTTTCTTTATAATTGGTCTTAATAGAACTTTATTTATTATATGACATGATGTGTTAATGGCTTCTCTCCAAAAATACTTTGGGAGGTCACTTTCACACAACATGGTCCTAGCCATTTTCTCTAGGGTTCTATTCTTTCTTTCCACAATTCCATTTTGTTGTGGTGTCCTAGATGCAGAAAAATTATGAGTTTTTCCCTTTTTACTACAGAATTCATCAAATAGATGATTTTCAAATTCCGTTCCATGATCACTCCTAATTGCTATAACTGAACTATTTTTTGTATTTGTTACCTTCTTGTGGAATTTCTTAAAAACTGAAAATGCTTCATCCTTATGAGCTAAAAATATGATCCATGTGTATCTAGAAAAATCATCAACTATGACTAGTCCATACTTGTTTCCACC
The DNA here is from genome assembly GCF_009389715.1 of Phoenix dactylifera. Taxonomy (NCBI): domain Eukaryota; kingdom Viridiplantae; phylum Streptophyta; class Magnoliopsida; order Arecales; family Arecaceae; genus Phoenix; species Phoenix dactylifera. The sequence goes on along the minus strand of NW_024067900.1, from coordinate 86,756 downwards.
AAGGCTTGTGGTCCTAGTTGGTCCAAAAAGGTCCATGTGAAGTAGCTCAAGGGGTCTAGTTGTAGAGACACAATTTATGGACTTAAAAGAGCTTTTAGATTGTTTGCCAAATTGACATGCTTTACAAATTTTGTTTTTCTCAAATTTCAGCTTTGGCAAACCAATCACGGAATCTCTTTTAACTAATTTAGATAATTTGTCCATGCTTGCATGACCTAATTTACGATGCCATAACCAACTTGCCTCACCAAGCTTAGTATCATTAGCTACTAAGCAGTGGCTGTTTTTAGCAAGATCATTAAGATCTACTACGTAAACATTGCCACGTCTTAGTCCTTTGAAAACTAAACTATTGTTAGTTGAGTTGGTTATGATGCACATAGATGGCTTAAACAATACATCAAAGCCTTTATCACATAGTTGACTAATGCTAATTAAATTGTGCTTAAGACCATCTACAAACCGAACATTATCAATAAAGGTTGAAGGTGTGATTTGTATTTTACCAATACCCATGATGTGACCTTGGTTATCATCTCCAAAAGTCACCACACCTTCTTTCTTAGGTTCTAGGGTGAAGAATTGCTCCTTGTCACCCATCATGTGTCTTGAGCAGCCACTATCCAAGTATCAACAGTTTTTATTGAGCTTGGCTGCAAGACACTCCTACACAAGGAAATCATATAATCTTAGGTACCCAAATTTTCTTGGATCCTTCAAGGTTAGCTATGTTGGTTCCTTTTGGAACCCAAACCTTTTTAATTTTTCTTTTAGCTTCTATTTTTCTATGGTCACACACATAGCTTTATGTCCTACTTTTCCACAGCAAAAACTGGTTATATTTTTAGTTTTACTTTCCCTAATTTTTATAAAAAATTTTTTAAGAAACTTTTGCTTATTCTTAGGCTTATACCCTAAACCAGCTCTATTAAACATGGCTCGTTGACTATTAAGAATCATCTCCAATTTTTCAGAACTATATGTAAACTTTTCTACAATAGGTCTGTATTTTTCAAGTTCTTTTGTTAAGTTCAGTTTTTCTGTTTTTAGTAAGCTTAAGTCTTTTGTTATCTTTTATAGTTTGATTACTGTTGTTATATTCTAAAATCTTTTTAGTTAATCTTTCTTTGTCTTTAATCAAGGTACAGTTCTTTTGAGTTAATAAATGGTTGCTTGTTTTAAGTTCTAAGTTTTCTTTAATAAAGGAGTCCTTTTTCTTAATCAGACTATCATTTTTATGACTATAAGATTTATTAGTCAACCTCAAATCTTTATTTTTAAGAGTTAAGGATTTATACTCATCCATTAGTTCATTAAAGGCATCATACAATTCATCAAAAGTAAACTCTAACTGAGTTTCAGATGTTACCTCATTATCATTTGCCATAAAACAAAAATTTGCTTTTTCTTCTTATTCCTCATCCGATGATGATGATGATTGATTGGAGTTTGTCAAAGTGGAGACAAGAGCTTTCTTCTTCTTGTATTTGCTGCCCTTCTTCAGCAAGGGACAGTCGATTCTGAAATGTTCCGGCTTCTTGCATTCATAGCATCCGAGTCCCTCACTTTCCCTTTTCTTACCTTTATCCTTATTGTAGGAACTTGAAAAACCTCTCTTCTGATAAAAGGACTTCTTTCGGTTAATGAATCTTCGAAACTTTCGCACGAGAAGAGCCTCATCTTCATCTCCCTCATTGTCTTCTTCTTCACTGCTGCTACTGCAAGAGGGATCCTTGTTAGAAGAAGTAGACTTAAGGGCAATTACCTTTTTCTTGTGGGAGGACTCTTCTTCATTGTATTGCTTCATTGTGGCTCATGTGTCATCAAAGATCCAAGGAGCTCCTCGAGTGGCAGCTTGTTCAAGTCTTTAGCTTCTTGGATCGCCGTTACCTTGGCTTCCTATGATATGGGTAAAGATCGAAGAATTTTCCTGACAAGGTAACTGTTAATATAACTTTTGCCAAGGCTTTTTAAGTCGTTGACAATATCAGTAAATCTAGTGAACATGCAAGTGATGGTTTCATTAGATTCCATTTTAAACAGTTCATACTTATGAACTAGCATGTTTATTTTAGATTTCTTGACTTAATTTGTGCCCTCGTGGGTCACTTCAAATCTATCCCATATCTCTTTTGCAGAATTGCAAATAGAGATTCTATTGAATTCATTATGGTCTAAGGCACAATAAAGTACATTCATTGCTTTGGCATTTAGTTGTGCCTTCCTTCTATCACTATCATCCCAATCTTTTTCAAGCTTGGGTATAGCAATGTTATCTACATAGATAGAAGGAATATATGGTCCATTAACTATGATGCTCCAAACATCATAGTCTTGGGCTTAGATAAATATCCTCATTCTAGCCTTCCAATAGGTGTAGTTAGTTCCATTGAAGAATGGAGGCCTATTGGTGGATTGCCCCTCACTAAGAGAAAATCCAAAAGGGGTTGTCATTTTAATCTTTTACTCTTTTAATATAAGAGATCCGGCTCTGATACCACTTGTTGCCCAAAGAAACAACCCAAGAGGGGGGGTGAATTAGGTTTGGATTAATTATTGACAAATTAAAAACAATGATAAGTAAATAATTAAATCTAATGCAAGTAGGTTAATTAAGCTACTTGATGAAGAAGAGACAAATAGCCAATGCAAATACAAAGAAATTTTATAGTGGTTCGGAGCCAACCCTTACTCCTACGTCCACTTCCCAAGCTTCACTTGGGAGTTCACTATAATCTCTTGGATTACAGCCGGTTGTTTTACAAGTTCACAACCCAACTTGTTGTTTTCGCGAGATCACAACGAACTCGGTCGGTTTTCACAGGCTCACCGACTAGAACCATCCGATTGTTTTTTCGGGATTACAATCAAACCCTTACACCGTTGGTTTTATCTTTGGCTCACCAACAAACCTTACAACCCTTGATTCAATCCTCTGATTGAATCAAGTAAGAAAAATAGTTTGGGAAAAGATACAAGGAAAGCTTCTTAAAAAGCAAATATGAATCAAGATGAATAGAGTAAAGTTAGAAGCCATCAAACAGATTTCGGAAGAGGAAGAAAGGGCTTCTCGAACTCTGAGTCTCCTCTTCGAGTGCACTGAAGATTTGATGTCAGAAGAGGAGCCTTGAATACGAAGGAAAAACTTCTAAGAATGAATTGAATGCGTTTCTTTCTTCTTTTGCTTGTCTTTTCTCTCAATGGACTCTTGGTAGTTGGAAATGCCTTAATGCACAGATGAAGTAACTCTCTTGTCGTCTATTACTGTTTTCTCTGGCTATTCAATGAGTCCCTTTTGAAAAATAGCCGTTAGACACTGATTTGTAGCCGTTCTGCAATAAAGTCTGCCCCGCCTGACAATGTATCCGTTGGGGTGGAGTCGACTCACTCGATCTGGAATCGATTCGGTTGTTGCTGGAGTCGACTCATGCTTTACTGGAGACGACTTGTCCACTATTCAGAATTTGAATTAAAGTGCCGTCCCAACCTGGAGTCAACTCGGTCCAATCCTGGAGTCGACTCGCCAAGATCTGGAGATGACTCGGCATTTTGGAGATGGCTCGTTCTCAGGATTTCAGAGATCTATTTTTCTGCATTTCTCTCTCGAGTCGACTCGGATCCTCTTGGAGTCGACTCGACTCTCAGAGCCTGAAAAACCGATCCTCTGTCTGTTGATCTGAGCTGCCTCGGAGTCGACTCGCACTTTGTTGGGGTCGACTCGGCTGACTCGGAGTCGACTCTCGAATTCTCGGAGTCGACTCGTTCACAGGGTCACTGAGTTTGGTTTTCTGCCTTTCAGTCCGCTTTCCTCTGAGAGTCGACTCGCCAAACATTGGAGTCGACTCGCATCCTTCAGGAGTCGACTCGGTAACAGGATCTAGAAAACACCTCTCTGTCTTTCTGTCTGTTACTCCTTGGAGTCGACTCGGATCTGTAGAGAGTCGACTCGTCAAGCATCGAAGTCGACTCGAAGCTTTCTGGAGTCGACTCGGTAACAGGGTCTAAAAACCATCATTCTGTCTTTCTGTCTGTTACCCTTTGGAGTCGACTCGAAACCGTCGGGAGTCGACTCGAAATCTTCGGAGTCGACTCGGTGACAGGGTCTGAAATTCATCTTTCTGTCCTTCTGTCTGTTCTCAGTCGGAGTCGACTCGTAGTGTACCGGAGTCGACTCGAGCTCTTCGCCAGAACCTCTGAAACACTTAGAGTCGACTCGCAATCTTTTGGAGTCGACTCGAGCTTCAGACTTTGGCTCAATTGAGTTCAACACTTAGCCAAATTTCTTTGAACCAAGGCTCGATGCTCTTAAAGATAAATTCACATATATTTGCCTGAAATACTAGATTGAATTCATTAGTACAACTGAAATATACTCAAATGCTTTGAGCTCATCAAAATCATATAGGGGTATAATCAATCACTCCATACATTACATCGGAAATGTTGAATATTTTCTAATTGAAAATAAACAAAGGGAAGAAAGAAAACTTTGCAATTGAAATTGGATGCAGAGTAGGGGTCGATTTCCAAAGACAGAATATGAATTAAAATCACCAGTCGAATAGCAAAGATTAATTTCAGAGCTATTTTAAAAACTAAGAATTTCAGAATAAATTGCAGAGATTAAACTAAACCTGAACACGGATTGCATAAAAGAAAATTAATATATTGTATAATAAGCAAACATTAAAAAGATTGCATAAAAAAAAAATTAAACTGAACCTAGAACAATGATTGCATGAAAAAGAAATGATAAATTTTATAAAAATAAAATCGATTACAAATAACAATGGAGATTAGAGGCCTAATACTCCTTCTCTTTTGCAAATAAAATAAAAAAAAAGAAAGAAAAACAAATCACTTTTCTTCTCCCTCCCTCTCCCACGGTGGAACTTCAACATAGAATATATATTTTTTTTCTTCTTTCCAAGAATAGAGCAATGCTCTGTTTCTTCTTCTCTCCCCACCGAACCGAGCTCCCTCTCTCCCCTATTCTTTGGCTCAACACCCAGCCGAGAGCTCCCTTCTTCCTCTTGTTCTCCCCTTCTTATAGATCGCCAGGGCATGGAGAGGAGGAGAAACGGGCGCAGGATCTCGGGAGGTGGATCCAGAATGAAGAGTGCTATGGGATCGACGCGAGGAAGGAGAGGGCGGATGGGCTCTTGGGCTGCTGGGAGGAGTCGATCACGGCCACGGTGGAGGCTGGGATCAAGGAAGAGCTGGGATGCTGCTTGGATCACGGCTGGAGTCACAGTTGGGCTGAGAGCTAGAATGGAGCTAGGGTTGAAGAAGCTGCTGGAAGGAACTGATCACGCTTGCAGTCGCGGATGAGGCATTGGGAGATCGCTGAGTCGTTGCGGCTTGCTGATTTGGGAAGGAGCTGGGATGCGGAAGAATGGCTCTCTTCTTTGGCCCACGGACGGATGCGGGATCCGTGATGAACACAGACAGGCGGAAGAAATGGATCACGGGCTTGAGTGAAAAGATGGATGGCTGCAATGGTAGACATCATGCGGCTTGATAGGGAGCGTTGGGAATATTGATCACGAAAGAGGGCGCGGGAGCTGATCTAGGCTACTTGCACAAATAAAACATTAATTAGTTAATTTTATTATTAATGATTAGCTAAAATACTAATTAAGATGGTATGACGATTGCACTTTTGTGCTCTCATCACTGAGCCGAGTCAGACAAAGAAGATAAAGGCTGATCAAAGTAAAGTAGAATGATTCTACTGTAAGAAGCAAGGACATTGAAAAAGGAATTGCCCTCAGTACATTGCCTCCCTTGACCCAAACAGGCAAAAGAGAAAGATGCAATCAATTGCTGATCAAGGTACTTATATGATAACACCTTGTAATTTCTCAATATGTGATAATTCGACCTGGGTATTAGATACTGGAAGCCCATTTAATATTTGCAATTCGTTGCAGAGACTTCAGGTCAATAAGAGATTTGGAGAAAGCGAAAGATTCCTGAATGTTGGAGATGGAAGATCAGTTCCAGTTCTAGCTTTAAAAAGCCTGAAACTTGTATTCAATTCTCAAGAAATTATCTTAAATGATTGTCATTTTTGTCCTTCTTTCCTATTGAACATAATTTCTGTTGTCTCAGCCGGGGTCGACCTGCGAATCTATGGGGTCGACTCGGGTCAATATTGGAGTCGACTCGAGCTCGGAAAGATCGACTCGTTCTGAAAATTCTGAAAGTTGCGGACGGGCTGAATTCAAGGGATTCAATCTGGACTTATTTTTTCAATGAAAACTGAAGGGATTTGGATCGTGGAACATGTGGGAGAATGGCTAGATGATTATCAATGGGATTTCAAATTAAATTTGAATGAAATCGAATCAACACCATCCATTTCAAATAATCTCACCCGCATGAACCATCTAGAGTTTGAATTTTGAATTCAAACAAGATAGGATCTATCCTGTTACAACCATCCCCTTCATGCGCCAACAAGATACTAGATTTTCATTTGAATTTCAAATTCAAATGATCAGATGGCGTGCCTTTAAAAAGGGATTAATTCCTTGTGTTGAAAACATGAAAAATTCAGATTTTCATTTGGCCGACTTCATCCTCTCCTTTAAGTCCATCTCGCCATAGCTATTAGGGATCCCTGAAAAAAGCTTTTAGATCAGATCTAAGTCCTTTTTAATCCCTATAAACCTTTCCTCCAAGTTCTTCCAAGAAGGTGAATCAAAAGTTGATAGCATCGGGAAGATCAAAGTTCAGCAAAGGACGATCCTGCGCAAGCTAGCACTTTCGTGGGATTGGATCACTCTAGGAGCTTCGCATGGTTTACTCGTAAAGGCCAGATGAGTGTGTGGCTACGAAGCTCCGGATCCATTACCTTCAGATTTTATAAAGGTATAAATCTAGATCCAAAGTTGTATCACTTATAGATTCCAATCCCCGAGGGTTAAACCTCTTTTGGGGCTCTTCATAGAGTAATCTTCAAAGCCTATTCAATGGGCATTCGAAGATTAGTTAGGTGTTAGATTAATTGAGTTTAGAACTTAATTAATAATCTCATTTCAGATTTGAAATTAATTGTGCAATGATTTTAGCATAATCATTTAAACGATCCCGGCATATTGATCATGAATACTTGTACTACTTTGAAATTTGATTTCTTATGCATGCTAGAATTAAAATGTTTGATTCAATTTTTCTGCTGCAAATTTCAAATTTAAAAGAACTTTGTGTGGCTTGATCCTCCTTGTGAAGGAGTATGTAGGCAATCCGAACAGGTATAGCCATTGATTTTAAAAAAAGTTTTAAATTTCAGCATGCTATCACTACTAGCATCATAGGATCACTTTCAGTGGTATCAAAGCCAGGTTGTTTGTTTAATCTTTTATGTTTTAATCATTGTAATTAAATCTGAAATCATGAACATGTTTAAATTAGATCTAAAGTATTTTTATGATTGATTTAATTGCTGATTATGCATGATTAACTAGATCTGAAATTTGAATGCATGTGATGCAATGTTTATGTTAACATATGTAACATGAATAAATCTGAAAACATAAAATTGTTTAGATTAGATCTAAATAATAAATATGATTCATTTAATCACTAATTTTAAAAGAATTATCAGATCTGAAAACAAATGCAAAAGTTGTATGATGTTTGAATTAATTCATGACAGCTTATATATATGATGTATGAACATGAATCGTAATGATTTAAACATAAAATAAAAGGTGAATTACACATGATTAATTATCAAACTCAGATCTGAAAAATATTTTAAGAACTGAAAGTTTATAATTAAGGTGTAATTAAAAGGATTATGCAAAGATCTAAACTTTCTTAAGCTTACACTTAATTAAGAATTAAGTGATATGAAAACCTAGATCTAAAATTGTAACTCAATTAAATGACAATTGCATAAGCCTTTGGGGGTTTGGGTTAGCTTGAATCAAGTTCTTAAGATTGGGTTAGACCTAAGGTTAAAATCATTCATGGACTAATAGAATTAATTGATCAAATCTAATTAAGTAGTAACTAGATTAGGTCAAGAAAATTCTAGTTCAATTTACAATAGTTGTAGATTGATCAAGTCCATATCTTTAATTAGACCAAGATGGAACTTGATTGAGGCTCAGAGGTTGAGCTCGAGTCATTTGAGTAATCAAATCGAAATTGATTAACCAGTCAGTGTCTAAGGTAAGTTTGGCAGCTTGACCGGTGGTTTTTAATTGGAAGCTACTTGCACTGATTCGTCTTTGTCGAGTTAATGGCATATTTTTTTCACCCATCTCACTTACCTGGCTGACATGGTCAATCACATTTTGATTGGATCACTTAATGATTCGAGTTGACCCATGCCTTTAAGAAAAATCAGTATGACTGATTTAGGTGCCTCCTTAACCGGATTAAATCTAGTTCTTGACTTGATGAAGTCAGTGAAAGGATCTAGATTAACCGGTTCTTCTCATCTATTCTCAATTAAATCAAATCTTCTAAAATTATTAGGTTCTTAAAATGAAATAGTTATGGAGATAACTAGGTCATAGCCTTCCATTAAGTTGGGTGATAATGGGTCGAATGGCTAGATAATCATTGGAGGCGCCACATGCCTGGTGATTATTTGATCATTGAAATTGTTATTCAATATATGATGAGTCGAGTGTACCTTCAATAGGTAATCAGATGGGCCGAGCCACACTCGGGCTTGGTCATCTATTAGTAGATTACACGGAACCCTATCATGTTAATGGTTGGACCTAACCAAAAATTTCGGTAGAGGCGCCACACGCCTGCCGGGAAGGCTGGGGCAAAAATCATCACTGGAAGTTGTTTGGTGAAACAATTGGTTCAGAACCTACCAATAGGTGCATATGGGTTGGCCGAGCCACACTCGGGCCCATATGCGATCTATTGGGTTCTAGTGCTCACAAAGAGTTAAGTGTAATTCTTCAAATTTGAAGTAGAGGCTATAAATTTGTATAAAATAGTGAAAGAATCTTTAGATTAAAGTCCAAGTTTTTAGGATTTTGTCAATTCATATACTGATAGCCGATTTTTTTTTTATGCAGAAATGGCCACTAGTTTGTCACTTTGTTCATTGTTGGATAATGACAAGTTGACTGGAAACAATTTCAATAACTAGCTTAGAAAACTTAAGATAGTACTAGAGCATGAACGGATCCTTTATGTGATAACAGATCCGGCACCTGAGCAGCCCGCAGCTAATGCACGGGGTACAGTCAGAGACACTTATCAGAAGTGTCTCAGTGACCGTATCACTGTCCGCTGCATTATGCTTACTGCAATGAACGACGAGTTCAGTCGTAGGTTTGAGAATGCACAGCCTGAAGAGATCATTCAAGTGTTGAATGAATTTTTTGGCACTCCCGACGACGTTGAAAGGCACAAGACTAGTTGTGCTATTTTCAGCGCACGGATGAAGGATGGGGCATCGGTGATCGATCATGCATTGTACATGATTGAGTTGATCGAGTGTCGAGCACTCTCGATTTTTTCCTTCATGATCAATTGGAAAAATATACTATACTGAACTCTCTTCCTGATTCGTACCGTCCATTTCTCACCAACTTTCGTATGACGAAATCGGTAGTAAATTATCACCAATTGTTGGGTTTACTACAAATTTTTGAGAAGGATTACCAACTCCTAAAAAGGTCGGTGAATTTAGTGGGAGGTTCATTCAGGGGTCGTAGTACCTTTAAGAAAGGAAAGAAAAAAAATAAGAATCAAAAGAAAAAAGTGCAATATGCTAAGCCAAGTCAGACCAAGAAGATGAAGGCAGATCAAAGTAAGGCTGAGTGCTTCTTCTGCAAGAAGTAGGGATATTGGAAGAGAAATTGTCCTCAGTACATTGCCTCCCTTGACCCAAACAGGCAAAAGAGAAAGATGCAATCAGTTGCTGATCAAGGTACTTATATGATAACACCTTGTAATTTCTCAATGTATGATAATTCAACTTGGATATTAGATACCGGTAGTCCTTTTAACATTTGCAATTCGTTGCAGGGACTGCAAGTTAGTGAGAGATTTGGAGAAAGCGAAAGATTTCTGAATATTGGAGATGGAAGATCAGTTCCAGTTCTAGCTTTAGGAAGTCTGAAACTTGTATTCAATTCTCAAAAAATTATCTTAGATGATTGTCATTTTTGTCCTTCTTTCCTATTGAATATAATTTCTGTAGGCCTTTTGGCCATAAAAGGTTATGAGATTTCAATAAAAGAAAATTATTGTGATATCATTATGAATGGTGTTACTGTAATGCATGGATATTTGAGTAATAGAATTTATATATTGTCACAGCCTGTTAATGTAATGTACAAGTCAAGTAAGTGCCCTAGAATAGATAATGTGACAGATGTCTACCTTTGGCATTATAGGCTAGGTCATATTAACAAGAGCAGGATGAACAGGTTAAGTAAAGAGGGAATCCTCAATATTAATGATTGTGAATCATTGATAACCTGCGAGTTATGTCTTCTTGGTAAGATAACCAAATCACCTTTTACCAGAAAAGATGAACGAGCCAGTGACTTATTGACCCTTGTACATTCTGATGTATGCGGGCCAATGAGCACAAATACTAGAGGTGGATATTCATATTTTATTACGTTTACAGACGACCTTTCTAGGTATGGTTATGTCTATTTAATGATACATAAATCTGAATCATTTGAAATGTTCAAATTATATCGTAATGAAGTAGAAAAACAAACCGAAAAGAGTATTAAAACTCTTCGATCATATCAAGGAGGTGAATACCTCTCTAGTGAGTTTTTGACATATCTAGGAGAAAATGGGATTCTCTCCCAATGGACTCCTCCTGGTACACCGCAATATAATGGTGCGTCAGAAAGGAGAAATCGAACTCTATTAGACACGGTTTGATCCATGATGGGGTTTGCTGATCTGCCCATATCCTTTTGGGGATATGCATTTGAGTCAGCCTATTATATACTTAATAAGGTACCAAGTAAATCTGTAAATAAAACACCACATGAGATGTGGACGGGATGGAAACCGAACTTTCTCATCTTAGGGTTTGGGAATGTCCGGCTTATGTCAAACGTTTGAAAGCAGACAAACTTGAAGCCAAGTCTGACAAATGTTTCTTTGTCGGTTATCTTAAAGAAACTAAAGGATATTATTTCCACCTTGCTGAAGAACAAAAGTTGTTCGTAAGTAATAGAGCTGTATTCTTGGAGAAGGAATTCCTTAGAGAAGGAAGTGCAAGCTCTAATGTAGAACTTAGGAAAGTTTAACATGTAGAAGATCCAACACCATCCACTAAACCTATTGAGTCAGATTTGATTTGATTAGATCCCAAACCCATCTTAGATGCACCATTGAGACGATCAGGTAGAGTACCACGTCAGCCGGACAGATACTACGGTTTCTTGGTCTGGATTGGGGATCCTGTCGAACTTGATGAAAACGATGAGGATCCTGAGGATGATAGTGTTATTTTGATGATTAACACAACCATTGAGGGAATATCTAATTAAATACTACAAGTTAACATGATACATAATTACTGAGTTCGTCACTCTCGGTACATTAGAAGAATGAGATCAAGATGTATTTCAATGATTAATAATGAGATAAAATTTATGATAGAAAAAGGGATAGTGAATTCTAAATTCTAATTCGGCAAAGTTTCAAGTGAAACGTACTATTAAGGGGACAATAGTAATTTTCATTGTTAAGAGTATGTAGCACTACCATGGCATACATTCAAAATTGCTTGAAGTATATTTCATTGATTATATGGATGAATATAACCTTAAGTTGCAGCAAAGTGTGGAATGAGTCGACCCCAAGATTGGTGGAGTTGACCCCGACACATCATGGAACCATCAGGCACACTTCTGCGAAAATGGCACGGATGAACAGTAGTGGAGTCGATCCCAAGCTTGCTTGGGTCGACCCCGTCTTCAAGCCTCAAGAAAACAAGTTTCTGGAATTTACTGAGAGGGTCGACCCCAACCTTCTTTGAGTCGACCCTAGATGGAGTCGACCCCAGGAATGCTTGAGTCGACCCCAATGGAGTCGACCCCAACTGAACATGAGTCGACCCCAAGGCTGTGTCATTCAATACTGTCTCTCTGGAATCCCTGAGAGGGTCGACCTCAATGGAACTTGAGTCGACCCCACTGTACCTTGAGTCGACCCCAAAAAGTGTTGAGTCGACCCTAATGAAAAATGGCTGAAATGTAAGGTTCTGTGTTTTCTGAGAGGGTCGACCCCAATGAAGCAGGAGTCGACCCCAGTGAAAGTTGGGTCGACCCCAGTGAAAGTTGAGTCGACTCCAAGTCTGATGAACAGTGGTTTGAGTCGACCCCAGAAAAGTTTGGGTCGACCCCAGCACGGGCAGAAGCATAACGGCTAGTTCTGCAAAAGTACTTTTTGTCCTCCCAACAGTAAGTAACGGCTAGTTTTTGAAATCTAACCAATGGAGGGTGTCCAATGGATGAGGAAAACTATTTAAAGTGATACTATTCATTAGAGAAAACATCCTTTTGCAAAATATCAAAGCTTACACAAGAAAGACAAGAGCCCTAATTTTCTTCATCCAAGTGCTTCACTCAAAGAGTCAAAAGAAAGTGGTCGAGCAGATTCTAAGGGACATTAAGAGCTCCATCAACCTTTGAAGAATGAAGCAATCTTGACAAAAAAGATAGAAGTCACATCAAGCGATAACTATATTCTAAACTCTTCTTTGTAGCTTATAATTATTATATTTGCTCATCTAGGAGTTTCAACTTTCTTCTTCTTTTTAATCACCTTGTAAAAGGTTTGTTGATGAGCCCGTAAAACCAACGGTGTAGGTTTGTTGGTGAACCCGTAAAACCAATTGTGAAGGTTTGCTGGTGAGCCTGTAAAACCAACATAGGTTCTTGGTGATCCCGGAAAACCAAAATGTAATGGTTTTTGGATTGTGAGCCAGAAAAATAATCCAACTGTAATCCGCAGGATTATAGTGAATTTCCAAGGGATCGCTTAGGGAGTGGACGTAGGTGCTTGGGAGTGGACGTAGGTGCTTAGGAGAGCACCGAACCACTATACTTCTTGTGTGTTTGCATTGTGTATTGTTTTAATTTCACTCACTCATCAATTGACTCAATTAAGATAGTAAAAATTTAGAGAAACCAATTCACCCCCCCCCTCTTGGCTTGTCACCTTGGGCAACAAGTGGTATCAGAGCAAGGTGCTCACATAGTATTTGTTGATCTCACAATCAAGAGACAAAGATCATGACAACCCAAATAGGATGTTCTATGAGCGAGGGGCAATCCACAAATAGACCTCCTCTGTTTAATGACACTAATTACACATACTGGAAAGCTAGGATGAGGATATTCATTCAAGCTCTAGATTATGAATTGTGGAATATCATAACTAGAGGACCACACACACCCACAATTAGTATAGAGGGCACAATCATTCCCAAACCAGAAATGGATTGGAATGAGAGTGATAGAAGACTAGCACAACTAAATGCTAAAGCAATTAATGTACTTTATTGTTCACTAGATGTAAGTAAATTCAATAGAATATTTACATGCATCTCCGTGAAAGAAATTTGGGATAAACTGGAGGTCACACATGAAGGAACTAATCAAGTCAAGGAGTCAAAAATAAATATATTAGTACATAAGTATGAGTTGTTTAAAATGAAATCCACTGAGTCCATAACTTAAATGTTTTCTCGATTCACGGAAATCATAAATGGGCTAAAGAGCTTAGGAAAGTCTTATACTAACTCTGAACTAGTGCAAAAAATTCTCAAGTCTCTACCAAGAGTTTGGGAGGCCAAGGTAACAACAAGTCAAGAAGCAAAGGACCTCAATACACTGCAATTAGAAGAACTTCTAGGATCACTCATGACCCATGAGTTGACCATGAGGAAAAATTCAGAAGATGAGGTCAAGAAAAGAATGACCATTGCCTTGAGATCTACCACTCCAAAACAGAAAACTGAATCAGAAGAATCTGATGATGAGGAGGAATATGATGAAGAAGGAATGGCTATGCTTGCAAGAAAATTAAGAAAGTTCATGAGAGGAAAGAAGAAATTTCATAAAAGGAAGCCCTTCCTCAAAGGTAGCTCAAGCAAGGAAAAGGGTAAGAACAAAGAAAAGAAAAAGAAAATACCAATTTGCTATGAGTGTAACAAGCCCGGACATTTCAAGATAGATTGTCCAGAATTGAAATGGATGGCAAGAAAACTTAAGAAGAGAAACTTCATGGCTGAATGGAGTGAAAGTGAGGAGTCAAGTTCAGAAGAGGAAGATCAACAAGAGACGGCCTAAATCTGCTACATGGCCAATGACGATGAGGTAGATTCTAAACTTGAATGTGCTTTTACAGTAGAAAAGTTACATGATGCATTTTTAGAACTCTTGGAAGAACACAAGAAATTAATCAACAAAAATAAAGTTTTAAAAGATGAAAATCAATCTCTTATCAAAGAAAAGCTAAAACTATCTAATGACTATGAAATATTAAGTAGGAAATTCACCAATGAAACCAAAAGTCAAATTGCTGAAAAGGTCAAGTTAAAAGAATATGCTGAAAAATACAAATCCTTAATGGACAAGTTTACACTTAGCTCAACTAAATTAAATATGATTCTTGATAGTCAAAAAGCTGTATATGATAAAGCTGGTTTATGATATAAAACAAATAGGGAACAAAAATACTTAAAGAACATATTTGTGAAAGCCAAAAATGAAAATATAACTTGTCATTGCTGCAATAAATTAGGACATAAAGCATATGAATGTAATTATAGAAAGTCTAGCTACAACAAATTGAGTAATAATTATAAGCTAAAATCTAAAAAAATTTGGGTTCCAAAAGGAACATCAAGTACTAACCCTAAAGGACCCAACATAGTTTGGGTACCTAAAGCATATTCTTGATCTTGATTGCAGGGGTGTCTTGCAGCTAATAAGGTGGATAAACGATGGTATCTAGATAGCGGCTGTTCAAGACACATGACAGGTCACGTAGAATAATTTGTCATCTTGG
Source organism: Phoenix dactylifera (assembly GCF_009389715.1). Lineage (NCBI taxonomy): Eukaryota > Viridiplantae > Streptophyta > Magnoliopsida > Arecales > Arecaceae > Phoenix > Phoenix dactylifera. The sequence continues at coordinate 71,717 of NW_024067900.1, read as the reverse complement.
AATCTAAGAAGGGTGGAGTGGTAACCTATAGAGACAATGAAAAAGGATTTATCATTAGAAAGGGTAAAATTTACATTACTCCATCCACCTTTATAGAAAATATTTTATTAGTTAATGACCTGAAACATAACCTACTTAGCATAAGTCAATTTTGTGATAAAGGTCTTAAAGTCATATTTGAAGCTTCAGTATGCATAATCACAAATCCTAAAGATAATAGCATTGTACTTATAGGACAAAGGCAAAGAAATATTTACATGGTAGATCTTTATGAGTTAGGCAAGAAAAATGGATTATATTTAATTACTAATGAAGAAAGAAAAAATAAAACAAGTTGGCTTTGGCATCGTAGACTAGGATATGCTAATATGGACTTAATATCAAAACTAGTCAAGAAGGATTTGATAAAGGATGTGCCAAAATTGATCTTTGAAAAGGACAAAATCTGTGGACCATGCTCATTAGGAAAGCAAACAAAATCATCCTTCAAATCAAAGAATATAGTATCAACCACTAGGCCTTTTGAACTCATACACATGGATCTATTTGGACCCACTAGAACCGCAAGTCTAGGAGGGAAGAAGTATGGACTAGTTATAGTAGATGATTTTTCAAGATATACATGGGTTTCATTTCTTGCACATAAGAATGAAGCATTTTCAGCATTCTTGAAATATTATAAAAATATCATAACTGAAAAGAAGCTTACCTTAATAGCAATTCGAAGTGATCATAGAACTGAATTTGAAAATCAACACTTTGAAGAATTTTGTAATGAAAATGATATCTCATATCAATTTTCAGCACCTAGAACGTCTCAACAAAATGGGGTTGTTGAAAGGAAAAATAGGACCTTGGCAGAAATGGCATGCACAATATTGTGCGAGTCAAATCTTCCAAAGTACTTTTGGGCTGAAGCTATAAGTACTGCTTGCCATATTCTAAATCGGATTTTAATACGACCTATAACCAAGAAAACTCCTTATGAACTTTGGAAGAATAAAAAACCAACTGCTAAATATCTTAGAGTATTTGGATGTAGATGTTTCATTTTAAACAATGGCAAGGAGGATCTAAGTAAATTTGATGTCAAGTCAGATGAAGGTATCTTCTTAGGATACTCTACATCTAGCAGGGCATACAGAGTATTCAACAAAAGAACTCTTGTAGTTGAAGAGTCAATTAATATCATTTTTGATGAGTCTGATAGTGAGTCTCCTAGGAGAGAAAATAATCTTGATGATGATGCAGGAATTATTGACTTTGAAAAATTGAATCTTGATGATGTGCCAAATCAAGAAAAGAAAAATGATTGCGTGCCTCCACAATCTCAAGACTTGCCAAAGAAATGGAGGTATGCACATGAACACCCTAAAGACTTAATCATTGGTGATCCATCTCAAGGGATAAGAACTCGATACTCTCTTAGAAATTTAAATGACTATCTTGCTTTTGTTTCACAATTAGAACCTAAGACTTATGAAGAAGCTGAAAAAGACATAAATTGGATAAATGCTATGCAAGAAGAATTAAATCAATTCAAAAGAAGTAATGTATGGACATTAACTGAGAGACCAAAGCATAACTCTGTAATTGGAACAAATGGATCTTTAAAAATAAATTAGATGAAAATGGGGTAGTCATAAGAAATAAAGCTAGACTTGTAGCTAAGGGATACAATCAAGAAGAAGGAATAGATTTTGAGGAAACATTTGCTCCCGTGGCCAGATTAGAAGCTATTAGATTACTTCTAGCTTTTGCATGCTTCATGGATTTCAAATTGTATCAAATGGATGTAAAAAGTGCCTTCTTAAACGGTTTTATAGAGGAAGAAGTATATGTAGAGCAACCTCCAGGTTTTGAGAATCATGAATTGCCAAATTATGTGTTTAGATTACATAAGGCATTATATGCATTGAAACAAGCACCTAGGGCTTGGTATGATCGATTAAGCAAATTTCTACTGAATAATGATTTCAGTAGAGGAAATGTAGATAAAACACTTTTTCTTAAAAGAAAAGATAAAAACCTGCTAGTAGTACAAATATACGTAGATGACATAATCTTTGGTGCCACTAATGATAATCTTTGCAAAGAGTTTGCTAAATTAATGCAAGGAGAATTCGAGATGAGTATGATGGAAGAACTAAATTTCTTTCTCGGATTACAAATCAAGCAAACTAAGGAAGGTATCTTTATTCATCAAACTAAGTACACAAAAGAAATATTAAAGAAGTTTGGGAATGAAAATCACAAGGGAATAGGCACCCCAATGAATCCCACTAGTAAGCTAGACAAAGATGAAAAAGGGAAAAGTATAGATATAAAGCTTTATAGAAGATTAATTGGATCTTTGCTTTACCTTACTGCTAGTAGGCCAGACATAGTGTTTAGTATGGGAATATGTGCTAGATACCAATCAGATCCTAAGGAGTCACATCTAAGTGCTGTCAAAAGAATCCTTAGATATTTGAGAGCAACCACAAACATAGGTTTATGGTACTCTAGAGACTCCTATCTAGATTTACTTGCATATTCTGATGCAAATTTTGCTGGTTGTAAATTAGATAGGAAGAGCACTAGTGGAATATATCAATTTTAGGAAATAACTTAGTATCATGGTTTAGCAAAAAGCAGAATTCGGTAGCATTGTCAACGGCTGAGGCTAATATATAGCTGCCGGAAGTTGCTGTGCTCAAGTACTATGGCTCAAGCAACAACTAGAGGACTATGGAATTAAACTAGACAACATTCCTATAAAGTGTGATAACACTAGTGCCATTAATCTTACTAAAAATCTGGTTCAACACTCTAAAGCCAAACACATTGAAATAAGATATCATTTCATTAGAGATCATGTGCAAAATGGGAACATATGTATTGAGCATGTATGTACTAAGAAACAATTAGCTGACATATTTACAAAATCTTTAAGTGAAGATAGATTTTGCATGCTTAGGAGAGAATTAGGCATATGTGATTCTTTTGATTGAGGAGATATAAAAGGAACAAGTTGTCTCATGATACTCTCCTTCCATTTCGAAAAATCCATGAAACATTAGTCAAACTAGTCATCTATAGATTTCTTACTCATGTATCATTGTCCCATAAAGAATTTGTAAGGATTGGAGGAAAGGAAGAATTTTTAAAAAGAAAGAAAGAGAAAGAAAATTTTCTGAACTGGGGCCGACTTGAGCCAGAATGGGGTCGACCCCACGTTGAGTCGACCCAAGAAAAATCTGGGGTCGACCCAACGGCGGGACCCTATTTTTAAAGAGGGACCCATGAGCTATTCTAGGGCACTGTTTCATCTTGTCCTCTTCCTAAAACCCTACTTTCCACTTTTCAATCTCTTCCAATCATCTCCAAATAGTGCTAGATTGCTTCTCTAAGCCGTTAGATCAAGACCTAAGAAAGGATTTGGTGAAAATGGGACCCAAGCGAGCTGTTGCTAAGAGATCCGAAAGAGTCTCACGCCCAACCATTGTAGATAGACATGCTAGAGATTCATCTACAGTTCCCCCACAAGGTGAGACACGTGTTGAGCCTCCTCCACCTCCTTCCCCTTCAGTTCAACTTGCTAAATATGCGGGGAGACCGGTAACCATGGGGAGAAGGATTCACTCTGAATTTTTGGATCAAGAAGGGTTCCGATTGGAGGATTGGATCCGAAGGCAAGGATGGGAGTATCTTTGCTCCCTAGATTTGGTGACCTACCCGGGCTTGGTTCGTGAGTTCTATGCCTTCCTAAAAGTTGGAATGGGAGGGCTTGTGTCTGAGGTCCGAGGTGTACGGGTTAGGGTTTCAGAAGAAAGTTTGAGTGAGTTGCTCCATCTTCCCTGCGAAGGTGCAACTCCAGAAAGGCCGAAAAGCAAGTTGAGAGCTCTACAGTTGATCTTTGAAAATGATGATTTTGACTACTCCGAGAATGTGATAGCGAGCTCCCTATCAGCTAAGATGAGGTTGTTACACAACTTCATAGGTCGGATTTTGTTTCCGAAAAGTGGAAGATTTGATCTTATATCTGAGAGAGATTTGGTCATTATGGAGCACGTTATTCAGGGCATTCCCTTGAACCTCCCAGCTATGATGATCAGGCAGATGAGAGAGGCTATATGCAAGTCGAGAGTCTCCCTGCCCTATGGTATGATACTCACCATGGTCTTCCGACAGCATGATATATCAGTGGAGGGAGAGATCTCCAGGCATCTATTATTTACCGACACTTACACTGCACGGTCCCTAGTTCGCATGGGTAATGAGAAGGTGAACGGGCAGTGGGTGCATGGAGGAGCAGGGATACATGCACCAGAGGGTGATGCACCAGAGGTTGGAGACCCATTTCTGAGGCTGAGGTACCTGAGGATCATCCTACGACACCTTCAAAGGCTGGCCCATCGTCATCCGTACCCACGGGGTGCACAGAGGAGTTTTGGAGTAGTATAACTGAGCTTGTGTCAGCTCAGGTGAGGACTCTCTCTGACGGATTGACGGGCAGGATGGACATTATGACTACTGAGATTAGCGATCTTATAGAGCAGATAGGAGCATTACGGAGAGAGAGAGGCTCATGGTCCATCTGTGCCCCGAGCAGCTGAGTCGGAGGTTTCGGTATAGAGTCATCCAGCTCAGCAAGGTCCACGCCAGACTCAGTCCCATCAGGCTCGACCTCCCCTCGCCACTTATGCTAGGAGGATGAGGACTAGATCACAGCCCTTAGATACCCCCTAGGCTGATGGTAGCATTATGATTAGTGCCTAGGAATTATCTAGCTCTTATATGTATTTTGCTTTGTTCATGTACTTTGCACTTTGATTGAAGAACATTGTATTTTTGGCATTAATGTACTACAATGTTCCATTTTGATCAACGAAACTTGACTGTTTATTATTTACTGTGTCTACTTATCTATAGCCATGCACCTATTTGATGATAACAAAAAGGGGGAGAAGTAAGGAAAGAAAGAAGTTGCAATAAGTTGACAAACAATGTTGAAAATTATAATAGGAGATAATATACACTTAAGGAGGAGCGATATGTAACAATAAAAATGTTAAAGTCTAAACTTTTAATCAATTTCAGAATTTGGCACATACCTCTCACACCTCGATACATAACCTGAAACTCTTGCTTTATCTCAAATTTTTGAAGTTTCATCCTTAACCAAATATAAAAGAAAATGGAAGAAAATCAAAAGTTCAAATTGATAATATTTGGATGAAAAAGGGGGAGACTTTACTTTCAAATTTGAAAAGCTGAAATTCAGCAATTTGAGTTTTTCTAAAAACAAATTTTCTAATTTTAAGATAAGTATCAATCTGCTCATACTCAATATTTTGTAATCATCAAAAAGGGGGAGATTGAGAATGATAGTGTTATTTTGATGATTAACACAACCATTGAGGGAATATCTAATTAAATACTACAAGTTAACATGATACATAATTACTGAGTTCGTCACTCTCGGTACATTAGAAGAATGAGATCAAGATGTATTTCAATGATTAATAATGAGATAAAATTTGCGATAGAAATAGGGATAGTGAATTCTAAATTCTAATTCGGCAAAGTTCAAGTGAAACGTACTATTAAGAGGACAATAGTAATTTTCATTGTTAAGAGTATGTAGCACTACCATGGCATACATTCAAAATTGTTTGAAGTATATTTCATTGATTATATGGATGAATCTAACCTTAAGTTAAAGCAAAGTGTGGAATGAGTCGACCCCAAGATTGGTGGAGTCGATCTCGACACATCATGGAACCATCAGGCACACTTCTGCGAAAATGGCATGGATGAACAGTAGTGGAGTCGACCCAAGCTTGTTGAGTCGACTCCGTCTTCAAGCCTCAAGAAAACAAGTCTCTGGAATTTACTGAGAGGGCCGACCCCAACCTTCCTTGAGTCGACCCCAGATGGATTCGACCCCAGGAATGCTTGAGTCGACCCCAATGGAGTCGACCCCAACTGAACATGAGTCGACCCCAAGGCTGTGTCATTCAATACTGTCTCTCTGGAATTCCTGAGAGGGTCGACCCCAATGAAACTTGAGTCGACCCCACTGTACCTTGAGTCGACCCCAAAAAGTGTTGAGTCGACCCTAGTGAAAAACGGCTGAAATGTAAGGTTCTGTATTTCCTGAGAGGGTCGACCCCAATAAAGCAGGAGTTGACCCCAGTGAAAGTTAGGTCGACTCCAGTGAAAGTTGAGTCGATCCCAAGTCTGATGAACAGTGGTTTGAGTCGACCCCATAAAAGTTTGGGTCGACCCCAGCACGGGCAGAAGCATAACGGCTAGTTCTGCAGAAGTACTTTTTGTCCTCCCAATAGTAAGTAACGGCTAGTTTTTGAAATCTAACCAATGGAAGGTGTCCAATGGATGAGAAAAATTATTTAAAGTGACACTATTCATCAGAGAAAATATCCTTTTGCAAAATATCAAAGCTTACACAAGAAAGACAAGAGCCCTAATTTTCTTCATCCAAGTGCTTCACTCAAAGAGTCAAAAGGAAGTGGTTGAGCAGATTCTAAGGAACATTAAGAGCTCCATCAACCCTTGAAGAGTGAAGCAATCTTGACAAAGAAGAGAGAAGTCTCATCAAGCGATAACTATATTTTAAACTCTTCTTTGTAGCTTATAATTGTTATATTTGCTCATCTAGGAGTTTCAACTTTCTTCTTTTTTTTAATCACCTTGTAAAAGGTTTGTTGGTGAGCCCGTAAAACCGACGATGTAGGTTTGTTGGTGAACCCGTAAAACTAATTGTGAAGGTTTGTTGATTAGCCCGTAAAACCAACATAGGTTCTTGATGATCCCGGAAAACCAAAGTATAAAGGTTTTTGGATTGTGAGCCCGGAAATCAATCCAACTGTAATCCGCGGAATTATAGTGAATTCCCAAGGGGTCGCTTGGGGAGTGGACGTAGGTGCTTAGGAGAGCACTGAATCACTATACTTCTTGTGTGTTTGCATTGTGTGTTGTTTTAATTTCACTCACTCATCAATTGACTCAATTAAGATAGTAAAAATTTAGAAAAACCAATTCACCCTCCCCCCTCTTGGCTTGTCACCTTGGGCAACAGATCCGATCACCTATATGGATGCTATGCAGAGGCATGACTCTGATGCATGGCTTGGAGCCATGCAATCCAAAATGGAATCCATGAAGGTCAATGATGTATGGACATTAGTTATCCCATCCGAAGGGATTAACCTATTGGGTGTAAGTAGATTTTCAAAAGAAAATGGGGCGCAGACGGAAAGGTAGAGACCTATAAAGCCCGTCTGGTTGCCAAAGCATATCGTTAGCATTATTGAATTGACTATGACGAGACGTTTTCTTCTATGGCAATGCTCAAGTCCATTCGGATTATGCTTGAGATAGCAGCACATTTAGATTATGTGATCTAGCAGATGGATGTTAAAACCGCCTTTCTAAATGGGGATTTAGAAGAGGAAGTGTATATAATACAACCTAAAGGTTTTACATCTGCAGATGAGTCTAAAGTGTGCAAGCTTCAAAAATTCATTTATGGATTAAAGCAAGTTTCACGGAGTTGGAATATACGTTTTGATAAGGTAATCCGAATATATGGCTTCATTAAGAATGAAGAAGAACCCTGCATTTATAAATGGATCAATGGTTCAGTTATTATATTTCTAGTTTTATATGTGGATGACATTTTATTAATTAGGAATGATATCCCTGCATTACAAGGAATAAAGGTATGGTTTTCATCTCAATTTGCCATGAAAGATTTGGGTGAAGCATCTTACATCCTAGGGATGAAGATCTATAGAGATAGATATAAAAGATTGCTTAGATTATCCCAATCTACGTACATTGATGCTATGCTGAAGAGGTTCAGCATGATTAACTCCAAGAAAGGCTATCTTCTAATGGGCCATGAAATTAACCTCTCCAAGAAGGATTGTCCGACAACTCCTCAAGAAAGAGAGAGTTTGGATAGAATTCCATATGCTTCGGCAGTGGGATCTATAATGTACGCCATGACATGTACTAGACCAGACGTGGCATACTCACTAGAAATAGTGAGTAGATACCAGTCTGATCCAGGTAGCAACCACTGGAGGGTTGTAAAAACCATCCTTAAGTATTTGAGAAATACTAAAAACCAGTGGCTTATCTATGGTAATTCTGACTTGAAACTTGAGGATTATACTGATTTCAGTTTCTAGTCAGATCGAGATGATAGCAAGAGCGTGTCGGGTTATATCTTTACTCTTAAGGATGGTGCTATCTGCTGAAAGAGTTCCAAGCAGTACACAGTGGCAGATTCTACATGCGAAGTAGAATACATCGCAGCATCTGATGCGGCCAAGAAAGCTGTATGGTTGCGTAAGTTCATCACCGAGCTCGGAGTGGCATCCTCTATTGATGGTCTAGTTACAATATTTTATGACAACACTGGAGCTATAGCTTAAGCAAAAGAACCCAAAGCACATCAGCGGACCAAGCATATTCTGCGATGCTAACACCTGGTTCGGAAAATTATAGAACGAGATGACATTGATCTACAGAAGATTGATACAGAAGAAAATCTGGCTGACCCATTTACCAAAGTCCTCAGCATCAAAGAGTTCAACGAATACAAGTCGAAGATGGGTATTAGATACTGTCCCGATTGGCTTTAGGCTAAGTGGGAGTTAGTGAAAATTGTATCCTAAGTGTCAATCGTCAGTATGTTGATGATTGAATTTTTTAAATGAATTGACGAATTAATAAAATGTTATTTGGCATTATTTATCATTTCATTGTACATCTTTAAATGAACTTTTATATGATAAAGTCCTTAGAACTTATTTTATGATAAAGGAGGATTTATCTTCAAGTCTTTAAACCTATTCGCAATCAAATGATATGTTGTTACTAGGACAACAGCATTATCGAGATTAGACCATTGTATGATATATATGTTGGTTGTCCTCTTAACCAAGGAGTGTGGAGACACTGATATGTCACACAGGTGAAGTGTAGGAGTACATTTTACTGAACGTGACCAATTTCGGAACGCTCTACTGTCAAGAGATGTTCCGAGTGGATGTGGGTGTAAGTATCCCTCAAATCTAAGATCACTATAGTGATTAGTAAGCAACTCACTGTACTTTGGTACCGGACTAGCAGAATTTCTAATTCTAGGATGGAAAGTTATTGGGTGCAGTCAAGTACTTGCGAAATCAGTGCGTGAGTCAAGATTGAATTGACCCCTCCTGAAAATAGGAGATAATGCTTTGTGTTCAATTTAGCAAAACTTTGACTAGGGTAATCCTTGTGATAAGTCACAATATTTCTAAAGTTAATCACATAGTAGATGTACTGATTAGAGAGTTGACAGAACTCTGAGGTCATCCTAGTATTAGGAGTCAAAGGGATGAATTATATAGTAACCATAGTCCAGAATTTTAGAATATTTGTCTCGCATATATTTGGCCTATCTGAACATCAGGTACCATTGCTAGATGGTCACATCGATTAGTGTAGGAAGTCGTTTCTGTACTACTGACTTAGGTTTGAACCTATGAGGTCACACGCATAGAAATTTCCTGATTGATCAAGATGGTTGATGGATGATTGAGAATCATTCAAGGATAATTTGGTCAATTCGATTGGCAAATTATCCTATAAAATTATTAAAGTAATTATTGGAGGATTAATTAGTAATTAGATTACTAATAAACTCAATTTGATTGATTAAATGGACTAAGGATGAGCCAAATTGAATTGGATTCAATTTCGGGTTTAATTAGGGTTTGACCTAATTGGATTAGTGGCGCAGGGGCGACTCGAAGTAAAGAGGGGTCGACTCGAGATGGGCTGGGGTCGACTCTCTCAGGGAATCCAGAGAACGACTTCTTCCGTTTTCCTAGGTGGGGTTGCCTCGAGTTTTCTTAGGGTCGACTCGAGCTCTGAAGGGGTCGACTCGCTGGGTGTATCAGGGGAAGGAGCACTTTGTCGTCTCAGCCGGTGTCGACCTGTGAAGCTCTAGGATCGACTCGGGTGGACTTTGGAGTCGACTAGAAGGGGGAGGAGTCGACTCGAGATCGAGAAGGTCGACTCTTTTTAAAAATCCTGAAACTCGCGGACGAGCTGAACTCGAGGAATTCAATCCGGATGTGGATTTTCAATGAAAAGTGATAGGATTTGGAGAGATGTGGGAGAATGGCTAGATGATTATCAATGAAATTTTGAATTAAAATTGAATGGAAAAATCAGCACCATCCATTTCGATCTTATCTCACTCGCATGAACCATTTACTGTTTGAATTTTAAATTCAAACAAGATAGGATCTATCTTGTTACAATCAACCCCTTCATGCGCCAACAAGATACCAGATTTTCATTTGAATTTCGAATTCAAATGATCAGATGGCGTGCCATTAAAAGGATGATATCCTTGTGTCGCCAACACAATGAAATTCAGCCTTGTCTATCTCGCCATTTCATCCTCCTCTAAGTCCAACCCGCCATAGCTGATAAGGGTCCCTGATAAGAGCCTTTAGATCAAATCTAATTCCTACTAACCATTCCTCCAAGTTCTTCCAAGAAGGCAAATCAAAAGTTGATAGCGTCGGAAAGATCAAAATTAGCAAAAGAAGATCCTGCGCAAGCTAGCACTTCCGCGGGATTGGATCACTCCAGGAGCTTTGTGTGGATTACTTGTAGAGGCCAGATGAGTGTGTGGCTATGAAGCTCGAGCATCAGATCCATTACTTTCAGATTTTATAAAGGTATGAATCTAGATCCAAAGATATTTCTTATAGGTTCCAATCTCCGAGGGTTAAACCTCTTTTGGGGCTCATCATAGAGTAATCTTCAGAGCCTATTCGATGGGCATTCGAAGATTAGTTGGGTGTTAGATTAATTAAGTTTAGAACTTAATTAATAATCTCATTTCAGATCTGAAATTAGTCGTGTAATGATTTTAGCATAATCGTTTAAACGATCTCGGCATATTAATCATGAATACTTGTAGTGGTACGGCATATTAATCATGAATACTTATAGTGGTACATTGAAATTTGATTTCTTATGCATGCTAGAATTAAAATATTTAATTTGATTATTTCGCTGTGAATTTCAAAATTAAAAGAACTACGCATGGCTTGATCCCCTTTGTGAAGGGGTACGTAGGCAACCCGAACAGGTACAGCCATTGATTTTGAAAAAGTTTTAAATTTCAGCATGCTATCACTACTAGCATCATAGGATCGCTTTCAGAGGGGAGAGGGGGTGAATTGGGTTTTTCAAAATCTTATTGGAACTTTCTAATCTAGTTAAGACTTTTAAAATAGTTGAGCTAAGTTAAAAGTATAAGCAAATGAACTTAGCAAACTAAAGAAGTATGCAACGAAAAACTTAATGCTTGAATTATGACCAGTTGCAAATCAGTTCATGAGCAATGTAAATAGTAAAAGTAATTGCAACAATGTAAAGCAAGCAATCACAAATACAGAAAAATTTTATAGTGGTTCGGTGCTAACTCTGCACCTACGTTTACTCCCCAAGACTCTTGAAAATTTTACTATAACTTTCTTGATTGCAGTGTGGTTATTTTTTGAGTTCACAACCTAACTCGTTATTTTTTGAAATCACAATGAACCCGGTTGGTTTTTACAGAATTACCAACTTACAACCTTATGCCATTTGTTTTTTGGACTAATAAACAAAACCGGTTGGTTTCTTCCCAAAGGCTCACCAACTAAAACCTTTTACACAATCCAATTCTAGTTTGGATTAAACCACCCCCAAGTTTTATAACTTGAAACTTGTTACAAGAATAATATGAAAGGTTTAGAGCATAAAATTTATTGCTCGAAAATTAAATGAACAAACTCAGTAGGAATTGAGCAATAAATGTTGGTTGGCGCTTTGAGTGAAGTCGATGGAGATCCGCCAACTTTTAGAGCTAAGAACTTGATCTTTGATTGATGAAATGAATGCTTTGAATGCTTCAAACTTGAATGCACACTTCTTGCTCTGTTTTAGTCGGCTCTCTTAATGATTGGGACTTGTGGTTGTTGAGCTCTCTACAATCTCTTTAATCTTTCCTCTCTTTTTGTGTATATATCCCTCTTTTTCTAATCCAAGCTAGTTTCCTTGTATTTAAAGCTTCTGAGGATGAGGAAACAATCTCCTAGCCGTTAGACTCCAAAAAATAGCTGTTAGAAAAGATTTGGTTTCATTCTAATCACTCTGCAAAACTGGCCATTGAGCTTCCAGCAGGATTTGAGCCGGCTCGGTTGAGTCAGGAGTCGACTCGAGCTCGGAATCTTGAAAGATGGATTTCTGTCTTTTACTACGGGAGTTGACTCATATACTGCTGGAGTCGACTCATCTACTGTTCATCTAAAATTGTGTTTATGTCTTTCTCTATGGGAGTCGACTTAAGAACTGCTGGAGTCGACTCATGGATTGTTCTTCTAAAAATATATTTCTATCTTTCTCTGTGAGAGTCGACTCAAAAACTGCTGAAGTCGACTCATAAACTGTTCATCTGAAAATGTGTTTCTGTCTTTCTCTATAGGAGTTAACTCAAAAACCGCTGGAGTCGACTCATGAACGTGCCAAGCATGCCATTTGAGATTTTTTTGTGCTAGAGTCGACTCCAACTTTTCATGGGTCGACTCCAAGACTGTTGCAAGGCACTTTAAAATTCAGAACTCTCTCAATTCGACTTTAAACTTCTTGAAATTGAATATGATGAATTTTATGATATTTTTTTTGAAGCACTCAATTAAATTTATTAGTACAACAAGATATAAACTCAAGTGTATTGTATTCATCAAAATCAAATACGGGGTCAACAATCTCCTCCTTTTGATGATGACAAAACACTGAGTATAGGCCTAATAAATTTTCTTTGTGCTAAACAATCTATACATGCTTTTGATTGAGTAAGAATGTGATCATTCAAATGGTTAACTCAATTCTTTTAGCTCCCCCTTTTTCTTGCATTGATAATCATTGTTGCTTCTTTTAGTTTACTTTTTGCTTTCAGTTTTAGTTCAACAATTTTGTTCATTTGCCTCATATTACCAGTTTCTCAATTTTGTATCTACTCCCCCAATAGTTTCATTTGCTACTCTCCTTTAGTTTCATTTGCTCCATATTACTCATTCTCCCCCTTTTTGTCATTATCAAAAAGATTGCAAACACATAAGCAGTATGTGAGTGAGAATATTTCAAAGCAATTCATCCATTCAAGATTCTTTTATGAAATTTCAATTTTGTGAGCTTTCATAGAACCGTCAACAAAGGTAAAGAGTAATAAAAGATAGAAACTGATAAATAGTTGTTACACCACTACACCAAAAGCAATTGCTAAAAGAAAGTTCCCTTCCATAATAAGCTATAATACAAGAATTTCAGCATGTCATCACAAAATGTGTCAAAATAAATGTTTCATTACAAAAGTTTCAATACAAGTTTCAATTACAAGTAGCTCTAATCCTGATATGAAGGAACATGAACAGGGTTACTAGTCCTAGTAGGATGACCTCTAGAATAGGCTCTAAGGAGTCTAGAAGATGGTGCAGTCTGTGTAGGCTGGGAAGATGATCCTGCACTTTGCTGATCCGGCCTAGTAATGGTCCTCTCTAAAGTAGTCAAGATGCCCAGGAACCTTTCACCCTGGATAAGAGTGAAATCACCCAAAATGGATTCGAGCCCCCGAATGCCCTGCTCGATCCTCCCCCTGAGAGTAGTCATTTCTCTGGAGAACTTTGATATATCAATGTAATTTGTAACTTCAAGAACCGAGAGTCTCTCAGAGATGGTCCTCATCTCATCTAGAACTAATTTCAGCTGCTCAGACTGCCTCTGCTCAACTAGTGATATCCTTTTAGACAGTCTGGAGAACTCTGTCTGGCTCCTGGCTACCATCTCATCTGCAATCATGCTGACCATCCTCCTCATCTGATCATCATCCAATCATGCAGCCTGCTGATATGCTGATGCTAGAGCTGGGGTAGAAGGTATGGGCATATCTGAAGGTGAGGGTGATCTGGGTGCTGTGTCAGGTTGTGCTCTACTAGGCTTACCTTCCTCCAGTGGATGTTGCTTGGATGCTTTCCATTCCCATCTTCCATCCACTTTCCTATGTCCCATCCTATGCAGAGATTTAACATTATAGATATTAGTGTGACAAAGTGGTCTCTTTGGCTCTCCCTCAGCAATAGGAATACCAAACTCCCTAAATAGTAAGGTGAGAACCATTCCAAAAGGAAGACTTGCTTTGGCCTTAGTGGCCACGTTACCCATATAAGCCATCATCATTCTTGGTAAGTTTAGTGGGTAGCCCTCTATTACACAATGCATTGCTACAAGATCTCTTTCTGTTACTAAGTCAAATCGTCCAACCTTAGGAAATAGGATCCTCCCTAAAATATTGTGTAGAAGTCTCATTTTGTTGCCCAGAGGTACAGTCAAAGGGGGGGAGGGTGAATTGGGTCTCTTAAAAAAATTTATTAACGTTAAAACGTATGGAGAGTATGTGTTACTAATATCTTATAGATTCAGCAGCGGAAATGAGATTACACAAATATGACAGTAAATAAAAGTTAGAAATGCAGTAAGGAATATGCAGAGAAAAGAAAGAGAAGAACCACAATCACAAACACCAAGGTTTATAGTGGTTTGGTGCACTCCCAGCACCTACGTCTACTCCTCAAGCCTAGCTTGAGATTTTCACTATAACCCAGCAGATTACAGCCTGATTGTTTTCCGGGCTTACAATCAAAAACTCAGTTGGTTTTTCCAAGCAACCAACCGAAAATCTTTTGTTTTTCGGGATCACAAACAACCTAGTTGGCTTTCAGACAAACCAACCAAAAACTTTACACCGTTTGTTTTTCCGGGCTCACAAACAACCTAGTTGGTTTTTAGATGAACCAACCAAAACTATCATCCTTGCTGAATATACCTAATTCAGCAACTTACAATCAAGGCTTGGAAGAGCCTTTACAAGTTTCAAATTAATGAAACTGTTATAGCAG
Source organism: Phoenix dactylifera (assembly GCF_009389715.1). Taxonomy (NCBI): domain Eukaryota; kingdom Viridiplantae; phylum Streptophyta; class Magnoliopsida; order Arecales; family Arecaceae; genus Phoenix; species Phoenix dactylifera. The sequence continues at coordinate 56,700 of NW_024067900.1, read as the reverse complement.
CAATTAATCCAACTAAAAGAATGCTGTAACTTGAAAACTTAAAGCTTTAGAGCATATAAAAAATAAATCAATGAAAGCAAAAGCTGAAGCCGATGAAGTAGTTTGCTGTGGAAAGATGTTCCAATGTCTGAAAACAGCTCTTCACGATGCAGTGAGAAACTTCGACTGATCTTCTCACAAGAGAAAGTTTCTAATTACAGTGCTGGTGAGGAAGATGAACTGTTAAGCTTTTCTTCTCTTTTTCTCAGTGCAAACTTTTTGTTTTCAATGATTTTTTTTTTCTTTTCTTATTATTTTCATTCTGAGGTTCCCTCGTATTTATAGACAAATTCTTCGGCGGGATTTGAATTCCTTTCTTCCCGTTCTGATGAGAATCTTTTCTATTATAGAAGAAGACAAAAGTCGTTCACAGCTTTCCGTTGTGGTCTCAGCAGTACAAGGGTCGACTCATGTATCTCAGGGGTCGACTCATGTTCTTTCTGGATCGGCACTTCAAATCGTGAAGAGAGCTTTTGCTGTGTCATCTTCAAAGTGTCGACTCTTAATTCTTAAGGGTCGACTCATCTTCATCAGGAGTCGCCTCTTTAAACATAAGGATCGACTCATCTTCATCAGGAGTCGCTTCTTTAAACAAAAGGGTCGGCTCACGCTTTAGTTGTTCGGCCGGCGCTGAGTCTGAGCAGGGGTCGACTCTTCAATTTTGGGGGTCGATTCTTCAATTTCGGAGGTCGACTCATTTTGAACAAGGGTCGACTCTTCAAGCTTTTCTCAGGCGATACAAACTTTCTGTTTACTTTAAACTATACAAGGGTCGACTCATGTTTTGCGGGGGTCGACTCTTTGACTGTGTTCCTTGAATAAAACTTATCAGAATCAACTTAAACTTGTCCTTTTTGCTTAGAAGTTGACTCAAGTCTTTCAAACAGAAAACTTTAGACTTCTTATCTGATCTCCATGGATAGATTAAGATCAATTCCTATTAGAACATGTCCAATGAGATATATGCGAAGAACTTAAGATTTTGTAGTACTTCAATTCTTCTAATTTTTTTTGACTTATAAAACTTCACAATTAAGCCAATGTCATTAGTACACAACATGATCTCAAGTATTTTGTAATATCAAAATTCATCCTTTAGGGTTGACAATCTTTTCCTTTTTTAAGATGACAAAACCATTGAGTTAAAAAGAATTTTGCAATAAATTTCACAGCAATTATCAGAATTTTATAATGAAGTTTAGAGCAAATATGACATTCAGAGATATATGCATAATTTCACCAAATTAAGAAGAAAAATCTCTCCCTATCAATTATAACCATTTGAATTATGCAGAGTTCTTGTTCTTCATCTTTTCTTAAGTTTTGTTTACCATCATAATTTAAATCTCCTCCTATATATTATCTTTAATGTAGAGATTGCTCAAATTAGAATTCTTTTTCATATAATTCTCCCGATTTGTATTCTGAATTCTTTTCACATTTCTTATCTCTCAGTTTAGAATTCTTTTATATATATTTCTCTCCCTTTTTGTCATCAACAAAAGGAAGGAAATTAAACATAATTTCTGATACTAACATTAAGGATTAAGAGTTGATTCAATATGTATCAGAGCAGCATACAAACCAATAAAGACATTCGCTGCATTTTAAGAAAGAAAAGCATTCATTACATTTGATAAATAAAGTACACTTGATAAATCGAAGAGATTACAATTGAGATCAATTTGTATTAGACAGCATACAAGTATGCCAAAAAAAAATCATGAAACTTAGCTTAGTATAAGGTTATGTTTTGAAAACATAGGTTTCAGTCTAAGCTAAGGGTAGTTTCAGTCTAGGATCAGTCTAGGTTCAAGGTTTTGAAGATGAAGGTCCAAACTGATCTTCCTTTGGCTCTTCCATCAGCTTGTCAATTTTACTATTTAGTGCAGTGATGGAGCTAATGAGCTGATTGTGTTCTTCTTTCAATTCTTGTACAGTGCTTTGAACAGAATTTTTTTGTGCTTGCAGCTATTTTTCAATCTCAGTAATTCTTCTCTACTGGTTAGGTGCTAATTGCCTCAATCCTTACAGTTCAGATTTGACTTCTTTAACCAAGTCAATGAGGTCAACAACTGAATTCCAGCAGACCCCAGAACTGAACATTGCTTTTATAATATTGTCTCCAATAAATTTCAACTGCCATTTCTCAAGTCTGAGTGGAGGATCTGATGGCCTTTGTATTGGAGAAGGCTGACTGACTGGTGGTTCTGTTGGAGGTGCTTGTGTAGGGATTCTTTTGCCTTTTAGTGGTGTAGTAGTGTCTTGACCACTTTCATCTTGAGATCCTTTCCCTTTATGAGTCCATTTTTCCTCAGATTTGACAAATCCCATCCTCTTCAGTGATTTGTCATTGTAAACATCAGAAGATGATAATTCTTTTTTGGTTTTTCTTTCTAGATTTATATTGAAGTTACAGAGGACTTGAGTTAAGACCATACCATAAGAAAGTGAAGCTCCTTTTCTTTGACCTTGAGCTTCCATGTATTTAAGTATCAGGCAGGGTAGGTTCAGTGGAAGTCCTTGTATGATATGGTGCATTACTAGTATATCCCTTTCTGAAACATGATCAAATTTTTCTGTCTTCGGGAAGAATATCTTGTTGATCATGTGATGCAGCAGATGCATCTCTGCATTCAGTTGATTGACACTGATCTCAGTCCAATATCATGTGACTTCTCTATTCAGAATGGTACTAATCCCTTCATTCCTATTTTCTAGATGATCTCTATTTTCTCCATCATTTGGAATCCAAAGGGTATCTCTAAGAATCTCTTCAGTAATTAAAATAGGTACATCTTTTACCTTGGACGAGATCTGTCCTTCTCCATATCTGGCATTGTTGTAGAATTCTCGTACCAGGTCTGGGTAGGTTGGCACATTCAGAGAGCATAGGTATTTCCAACCTATATCCTTAAGATTCTGCCCTAAGGAAAAATTTTCTTTTTCCAGAAATTCAAAATCCACTCTCCTTCCTGTCGATACATTTCTTATGGAGAGAGATCCTTATCTGGATACTGAGGACGGAGGTGATAGAGGAGTCGTAACAGGTTGAGGCGGTGGTGTTACTTCCTTCTGTGGATTCTCTGCCCTAGCCTTCGTTCTTCTCTCTATGTGTGGAGTGGTATTCTTCCTCTTTAGCTCAGATGTAACTTGCTTGATTCTCACCATTGGAAGATCAATCAGAACCTCGGAAAAATTTTCTAGGGTTTTTGGGAGTTTCTGGTTCGAAGAAGAGTTTGAAGACAAAAAAGACGCTTTAAAGGTTATGAAACGTTTCAGGTTCAATGTTTCAGAGAGAGAGAGAAAGCCTTTTAGAATCCATTTCGAATGGTTTCCTCTTTAGTCGACTCATCTAACTCATGAGTCATCTTCGATGAACTAAGAGTCGACTCTTTTAACTTAAGAGTCGTCTCTTGTGAGTTAGGGGTCGACTCTTTTAACTTAAGAGTCGTCCCTTACTTCATGAGTCGACTCCTCATTTACATGAGTCGTCTTCTCAGACTGTTCAAGAGACAAAATCTTTTTGAATAATATTTAAAACTTAATTTCAAACCACAGATCAAATCAACTAAAATTCAACCAATGATAGTCAATCAAAATACACAATTTATCAGTCATAATCAGTCATCAAAATGGATCACAAATGCATAATTCATCTCTAAATTTACAAAATACTTCTTCATTAAGAGGTTTAGTAAAAATATATGCAATTTGTTTATCTGTATTTATAAATTTCATTTTTATATCCCCATTTTGAGCATGATTTCTTATGAAATGATGTCTGATTTCTATATGTTTAGATCTTGAGTGTTGAATGGAATTTTTAGTTAAATTTATGGCACTAGTGTTGCCACACCTTATAGAAATTTTATTTTGTTTTATACCATAATCCTCAAGTTGTTGCTTAATCCATAGGATTTGGGCACAGCAACTTCGTGCAGCAATATATTCAACCTCAGTTATAGATAGTGCTACGGAGTTTTGTTTCTTGCTAAACCAAGAAATTAAGTTTTTTCTAAGAAATTGACAAGTTCCACTTATACTTTTTCTGTCTAATCTACAACCAGCAAAATCAGCAACTAAATATCCAATCAAGTCAATTGTAGATGCCTTAAAATACCATAAACCTAGGTGTTGTGTTCCTTTTAAGTATCTTAATATCCTTTTAACAGCAATTCAGTATGATTCTTTAGGATTTACTTGATATCTTGCACACATACAAACACTATGCATTATATTAGGTCTTGCTGTAAGATAAAGTTAAGATCCAATCATTCCTCTATACAGCTTTGAATCAAAGGATTTACCATGCTTATCTTTTTCTAATTTATAAGAGAAGCTCATAGGAGTACCTATTGATTTTGAATCTTCTATACCAAACTTCTTTAAGATTTTCTTTGTGTATTTGCTTTGGCAGATGAAGATTCCATCTCTTGTTTGCTTGATTTGGATCCAAGGAAGAAGTTGAGTTCACCCATCGAACTCATCTCGAACTCACCTTGCATGAGCTTAGCAAGTTCTTCACATAAACTTTCATTAGTAGCTCCAAATATAATATCATCAATATATATTTGAACAATCAATATATCAAAATTTTTCTTTTCAATAAACAGAGTTTTATTAACATTTTCTCTTGAAAAATTACTCTTTATTAAAAAGTTGCTTCGTCTATCATACCAAGCTCTAGGAACTTGCTTCAAGCCATAAAGTGCTTTGTTCAATTTAAAAACATGATCTGGAAGTTTATGATTTTCAAATCCAGGTGGCTGTTCTATATAAAGTTCTTCAGTTATGAAACCATTTAGAAATGCACTTTTGACATCCATTTGAAATAATTTAAAATTCATGAAGCATGCAAATGCAAGTAATAATCTGATAGCTTCAAGTCTAGCTACAGGTGCAAAAGTTTTATCAAAATCAATTTATTCTTCTTGATTATATCCTTTAGCAACTAATCTAGTCTTATTTCTAATTACAATTCCATCCTCATTTAATTTATTTATGAAAACCCATTTTGTTCCAGTTACAGAAATATTTTCAGGTCTTCTAACTAAATTCCAAACATTGTTTCTTTTAAATTGATTCAGTTCTTCTTGCATTGCCATTAACCAATTGTTATCTTTTTCAGCTTCTTCAAAAGATTTTGGTTCTATTTGAGGAACAAATGCAATATGATTACAAACATCTCTAATGGAGGATCTAGTCCTAATTCTTTGTGAAGGATCATCTATTATTAGTTCTCTAGGATGACTATGTGCATACCTCCGTTCTTTTGGTATACTAGTTTTATCATTAAGCATTTGATCTTCTTCTTTCTGATTTTGATTATGTTCTAAATTTTTAGATTCAGACACATCCTTTAGGATCAATTCTTTGGCTTGCTTATTGAATTCTTCTGCATCATCATCGAGATCTAAATTCTTCCCTGATGAAGGGTCATTAGATTCATCAAAGATAACATATATTGACTCTTCTACAACTAGAGTTCTCTTGTTAAATATTCTATATGCTTTGCTTGATGAAGAATATCCAAGAAAAATAGCTTCATCTGATTTTGAATCAATTTTTTTCAAGTTGTCCTTACCATTATTTAGAACAAAATAGATGCAACCAAAAACATGAAAGTATGAAAGATTTGGTTTCTTATTTTTCAAAAGTTCATAAGATGTTTTCTTTAAAATTGACCTAATAGTAACTCTATTAAGAACATGACAAGCTATATTTATGGCTTCAGCCCAAAAATACTTAGGTAAGTCACTCTCACATAACATTGTCCTAGCCATTTCAGTAAGTGTTCTATTCTTTCTCTTTACAACACCATTTTGTTGCGGTGTTCTTGGTGCAGAAAAATTATAATCAATACCATTCTCAGTGCAGAAATTTTCAAAATCATGATTTTCAAATTCAGCTCCATGATCACTTCTAATCTTAATAGTTTTCAGTCTGTATTCATTTGAAATCTTTTTATACAGTTTAGTGAAAGCTGAAAATGCTTCACTTTTGTGTGCCAAGAATGAAGCCCATGTATACCTAGAAAAATCATCCACAATAACAAAGCCATAAAGTTTTCCTCCTAGACTTGCAGTTCTAGTTGGTCCAAATAAGTCCATATGCAGAAGCTCTAAAGGCCTATTAGCGGAAACAACATTTTTAGACTTGAAGGAGGTTATGGTCTGCTTTCCTAGTTGGCATGTAGAGCAGATTTTATCTTTTTCAAATGACAATTTAGGCAAGCCGAAAACAAGTTTTTTTTGAATAAGTTTTGAAATTAAGTCCATGCTTGCATGAGCTAATTTTCGATGCCACAACCAGCTGGCTTCACTGTTTTTGGTCTTCATTGCTACTAGACAGTCCATGTTTTTCATGAGTATTTGATCTAAATCAACTAAATATACATTTCCATGTCTATGTCTGGTAAATATTATACCACTATCATTACTACTAGAACTAAGCATAATGATGATTCAAAAGTCACAACATATCCTTTATCACAGAATTGACTAATGCTTAGCAAATTATGTTTCTATCCATCTACCAATAAAACATTTTCAATAAAAGTAGTTAGTGAAATCCGAATGTTACCAATACCAATAATTTTGCCTTTTCCATTATCACCAAAGGTAACCATTCCTCCATCTTTCTTTTTGAGGGACATGAATTGAGATTCATCCCCTATCATGTGTCTACAGCACCTGTTAAGAGTATGCCCTAGAAGCCAATTTGGCAGACGCATTGTAATTATTCTAGAGGCATGAAATTTGTACTTGATCATTTTATTAATAAATAAAATAGGCATTTTTGTTCATTCATATTATTATGTGTCCATGAATCATTCTAGGAATTAATAAGATGATAACACATATTCCCAAGAGTTGAGAAGTTAAGGCATGTGTAATTAATAGTTAATTCCTAAATTGCTCCTGATCGATGGATCATCATGAAGGACGGTGATCGATTCGATGAGATTAGTGCACAGATCACTTTTCTTGATGGATGAGTCTTAAGTCCGCAGTGTGGTGACACTGGGGTGATTGTGCAAGTGCTTGTTAGAAAACAAGGGTACTGAGCATGACCAAAGCAAGAAGTCACTTGGATGTCTATCCATTCGTCAGTGACTTACTTGATGCTGCAGTTGTATGACTAGTACTTAGACCTGCGATGCCTCAACTAGTCACGGTGAGGTTGTTGTAGTTTGACGAGCACATAAACATGAGACCTAAGGGTTCTTGTGGTGCAGATTGGCTACAGTAAGTTCGCTGTCGGATTGGGGTTGCATCTAGATAGGATCTATCGACCTTGATAGATTAGGAGTGATCCTATGTGATTTATAAGATTAAGTTCGAAAGACCTTAGCCAGGGCAGTTCTGGAAAAAGAGTTTTTCAATCTCGAACTTGAGTCAAATAAATCTGACATAAGACAGACGATGGGGTTTGACGAGTTATCCATAACCTCCGTCATGTCGGGATCTACGATAGAGGTACTGTATCATACACTAACTGCACCTAAAGGTTCATCCCTTCCGTTCTGCTGAGTTGTTACTATATGCTGCTAGGTATCACTAGTGGATTGTGAGACTCAAAGGCATTCACTTGGTGATCAGTGAACCTTAAGAGTAGAGTTGAAATCGTTTCAACCCATTCAAAGGAGTTTCGATGATATTATGATGGAGATCATAATATATCTCACTACCAGTTAGAATAGAACCTACGGAGTCACACACATTAGAGGTTTTGATCGTTCCGACAGTTGGATTGCGGTTTAGATTCGCAATTAAAATTGATTGTCAATTGATTGACAATTGGTTTAACCCGCTAAAAGTTAGTGAGTTAAAGAAGAAGGATTTGCAATTGGATTGTAATTTAATTGATTTAATTGGACCTAATTAAATTAGGCTTAACCTTATTGGATAAGGATGGGAAGGCCTAATTAATTAGAACTCCTTATTAGATAAGAAACTTGATTCATGAAGTCCAATTCAAGTCCTAATTGGATTAGGATTCATATAAATCAATTTGGAGGACACATTGGGTTCTAATTAGATTAGAATTCAATTGGCCAAGTAGGACCATGCAATTCCTAATTAGATTAGGAAATAAATGCATGAAAAACCAGGAAGGGATCTTCCTTCATGCCGTGTGGAACAAAGAAGGAAAGAAGGAGGGGCGTCCGCCCCTCCTCCTTCTCACATGCATGAAGAAAGGAGGGGCGTCCGCCCCTCCTTTCCTAGTTTGATCCCATGCCACATGGAGGGCCGGATGCTCCTCCTCCTCTTTCACGCGGATTGCCACATGGCACGAGCACATCCCTTGGATTCTCTCCAATCACTTTTAAGTAAGGGTTGTGATAGAATTAAGTAAGGGGTGTTGCTGATTTTGGAGGGATGAATCAAGGATTGATTGATTGATGAAATTATTCCTTGTTTGTGTAGGTATGAGATGCCTATTTAAAGGGACCAGGCGTGATGCATAAGGGAATTGGAGCCTTCAATCAGCCGCCACCCTCTCCCTCCTTCTTCCCTTTGGCGTGAGCAAGAGAGAAAGAAGAAGAGCCGTCGTCTTCTTCTTCCTCCCCTTCAACGTCTGTCGTCTTCCTTCTTCTTCCTCTCAAAGTAATCAAGGAGTTGATTAAAGAGGGAGAAATTCAGCCATCAAAGGTGAACTTTGCAAGGGAGCTAGCACCCCGGTGAGATCTTGGAGCGATTTGTACCTCGCGTGGATATCTGTAGAGGCCGACGCTTATGCGGCTTTAAGAGAACCAGAAATCCTACGATCATCAGATAGCGGTGAAGTTTTACTCGCTCAAAGGTAAAGATTAGATCTTTATAAATTCTATACAATTAGAAATTATAGTAGATCTAAAATTAATCATGTCTTTTAATTTTAATCTTCCCTTTAGATTTCATAAAACTGAGTTAGAGAACTCTAGAAAATTTTTGAAATCTACGTTCCCTAGAACGTTGATGAGATGAACGCCCCCGCACGTATCTTTCTGCTGCGATCGTCGCAACACGTGTGGGGGTAACCCAACAGCACCCACTATCCGGGTACCATTTTCTGTTTGATGCTTGGGATGCTAGACACACTTGCAAAATAAAAATTCAATTCTTTATCTTTGGTACCCAAGCTTTCTTGGATCTTTGAATGTTAGCAATGATGGTTTCCTTTGGAACCCGTATCTTTTTAATTGAAATATTATTCATAAGATTCTGACTTATAGGATTGTAAGTGGCATATCTCTATTTCAGTTTGTCTAATTTGAATGGTACAGATTTTGGTTTAACTTAAGCGGGTTTCACAAAAAAAAATTTCAACGATTTCTATTTCTTCCAAGGATTATATCCTAAACTAGTTTTATAATAAACAGCTTTCTGACTTTCTAGAATTAAATTCAATTTCTCAGAGCTTAGGGTGAATTTATCAACTATAGGTTTCAGTTTTTCAACTTCATTAACTAACTTCTGATTTTCTTCATGCAGTTTCTTTTTGTTATCCAGAAGCAGTGCATTTTCTTTTTCTAATGATTGGTTATTAGTCTTCAGTTCCTTGTTCTTTAAGCTAAGCCTTTTATATTCAATCATAAGCTCAGAAAAAGCATCTTGAAGCTCATCAAAACTGAAATCGTAATCAGTATTCTGATATACCTTATTTTCGTGTCCCATTAGATACAGATTTGCAGCTTCCTGTTGCTGTTCTTCTTCTCCAGAGCTGGATTCATCACTATCACTCCAAGTAGCCATCATAGCTTTCTTCCTTAACCTCTTCGGAGCCTTCTTTAATAGAGGACACTCTGTTCGGAAGTGTCCAAGCTTTTTGCATTCATAACAAACATATTGCTCCTTATTTTCTTTGCTTTGCTCCCCCTTGATCACAGGCCTTTTCTTAAAGTTTTCTCTATTTCTTCTAAAGAATTTTTTGAACTTTCTTGTAATCAGGGCCATTTCCTCACTGTCATCAGGTTCAGAATCATCACTTTCATCCTCATGCAGAGCGATTTAAGAGCGATGGTTCTGCATTTCTTAGGTTCATCCTCCTCAAGATTCTGTTTCATTGAGAGCTCATGAGTCATTAAGGAACCCAGTAGTTCTTCCAATGGGATAGAGTTGAAATCTTTGGCTTCTTGAATGGCAGTAACCTTTGCTTCCCATGCTCTAGGAAGAGACCTAAGAATTTTCCGAACAAGATCACTGTTAGAGTAAAATCTACCAAGGCTTTTCAGGCCGTTTATAATATCAATGAATCTAGTAAACATTTCAGTTATAGATTCACTGTTTTCCATTCTAAATAATTCATACTTATGCACTAGCATACTAATTTTAGATTCTTTGACCTGGTTAGTGCCTTCATGTGTAACTTCTAGCTTATTCCAGATTTCTTTAGCAGTCATGCAAATAGATATACGATTAAACTCATTTGCATCTAAAGAACAGTAAAGAATATTTATGGCTTTTGCATTCAGCTGAGCCATTCTTTTATCATGGTCATCCCATTCAATCTCAAGTTTGAATAAGGTGATACCATCAACAATTTTAGTTGATGTGTGAGGTCCTTTAAAAATAACAGTCCATAAGTCATAGTCAAGTGCTTGAATAAAAATTCTCATACGAGCTTTCCAATAAGTAAAATTTGTGCCATTGAAAAGAGGTGGTCTATTGGTAGATTACCCTTCGACAACAGAGGATCCCATAGTGGCTGCCATGACCTTTAACTCTTGATTGTTAGATCAAAAAATTTCTGGAGTACCAGGCTCTGATACCACTTGTTGCCCAAAGGTGCAGCTGATGGTTTATTTACAACAGGCTGCATGCTGAAAATTAAAAAATTTTCTTAAAAATCGTGGCTGCATCTGATCGGGTTGCCTACGTACCCCTTCGAAAGGAGGATCAAGCCACACATAGTTCTTAATGTTTAAATCGCAGCGGAAAGATAGAATTAAACAGTTTAATTCTAGCATGCAGAATAGATTATAAATAAATATCAAGATCGTTTAAATGATTATGCATAAAACCAACTATGCATGATTATCATTAGATCTGAAAATAAGAGCATAAGTAAAGTTCTAAACTCGACTAATTTTGGATCCAATCTATCTCCGAATGCTTATTGAATGAGATCTGGAGATCACTCCGTGAGGAGCCCCAAAAGAGGTATAACCCTCGAGGGATTGAACCCGATTAAAACTTAGCACAAAATTATATCTCTAAATTTATACCTTTATGAATCATAGTGTAACAACCTAGAACCTCACCCAAAATGACTAGCCGGAAGGTATTATTTGGGTTCCTTGATCCTGTATAAGTACCCAAGATCTACCCAGCGAATAACCGATGTGGGACTAAACACACGCCCGCACGGGTCCTTACATACTCCCCCCGTTCAAGCCCTAACGTCCTCGTCGGGCTAAGGGTTCAAATCTGTTCAAATCTAATCACAAACACCATGATTGGCCCGTGGTCAGCCCTAATGAATTCGTGCTGCAGTGTCCCCTAGTCCATATAAGTTATGGGCTAGATTCACTCTGATACCATTTGTAACAACCCAGGACCTCACCCAAAATGACTACCCGGAAGGTATTGTTTGGGTTCCTTGATCCTGTATAAGTACCCAAGATCTATCCAGCGAATAACCGATGTGGGACTAAACGCACACCCCACAGGTCCTCACATACTCCCCCCGTTCAAGTCCTGACATTCTCGTCGGGCTAAGAATTCAAATCCATTCAAATTTAATCACAAACACTACGATCAGTCCATAGTCAACCCCAATGGATCCGTGCTACAGTGTTCCCTTGCCCACATAAGTTATGGGCCGAATTTTTTCTGATACCATTTGTAACAACCCGGACCTCACCCAAAATGGCTAGCCGGAAGGTATTATTTGGGTTCCTTGATCCTGTATAAGTACCCAAGATCTACCCAGCAAATAACCGATGTGGGACTAAACACACGCCCGCACGGGTCCTCACATACTCCTCCCGTTCAAGCCCTGACGTCCTCGTCGGGCTAAGGGTTCAAATCTGTTCAAATCTAATCACAAACACCATGATTGGCCCGTGGTCAGCCCTAATAGATCCGTGCTGCAGTGTCCCCTAGTCCACATAAGTTATGGGCCGGGTCCGCTCTGATACCATTTGTAACAACCCAGGACCTCATCCAAAATGGCTAGCCGGAAGGTATTGTTTGGGTTCCTTGATCTTGTATAAGTACCCAAGATCTACCCGGCGAATAACCGATACCCAGCAAATAACCGATGTGGGACTAAACGCACACCCGCACGGGTCCTCACATACTCCCCCCGTTCAAGCCCTGACGTCCTCATCAGGCTAAGGGTTCAAATCTAATCACAAGCACCATGATTGGCCCATGGACAGCCCCAATGGATTCATGCTGCAGTATCCCCTAGTCCACATAGGTTATGGGCCGGATCGGCTCTGATGCCATTTGTGACAACCCAGGACCTCACCCAAAATGGCTAGCCGGAAGTTATTATTTGGATTCCTTGATCCTGTATAAGTACCCAAGATCTACCCAGTAAATAATCGATGTGGGACTAAACACACATCCGAACGGGTCCTCACATACTCTCCCCATTCAAGCCCTGAAATTCTCGTCAGGCTAAGGGTTCAAATCTAATCAGAAACACCACGATTGGCCCGTGGTCAGCCCTAACGGATCCGTGCTGCATCGGTTATTCACTGGGTTATTCGCTGGGTAGATCTTGGGTACTTATACAGGATCAAGGAACCCAAACAATATCTTCCGGCTAGCCATTTTGGGTGAGATCCTGGGTTGTTACAAGTGGTATCAGAGTGGACCCGGCCCATAACCTATGTGGACTAGGGGACACTGCAGCACGGATCCATTGGGGCTGACCACGGGCCAATCGTGGTGTTTGTGATTAGATTTGAATAGATTTGAACCCTTAGCCTGACGAGGACGTCAGGGCTTGAACGGGGGGAGTATGCGAGGACCCGTGCGGGCGTGTGTTTAGTCCCACATCGGTTATTCGCTGTTATACAGGATCTAGTGATGAGAGTACAAAAGTAAAATTTTTGTATTATCTTAATTAGTATTATAGCTAATCATTATTAATAAAATTGATTAATTAATGTTTTATTTGTGTTTAAGTGCAAGTAATCCAAGAGACCCAATAACATTGGGTTTGAGCCCAACGTCTCAGCCTGCCCCAGCCGTGTGTATCACGCATTCAAACGCCCATCAGCCCGAGTCGCCTCCACATTCCATGCTGCCCATCTCCGCGCTCGTTCCATGCATATGGCTTCTAGAAGTAATCGTTCGTCTCCCAACCCTTCAACAGAGCATGAGAAATCTCCCAAAACCTGTTCTTTCTTTTGTCCGTAAGGGGCTTCCCAAGCATATCTTCAAACGTTCAACCTCCCAACGGTAGTATTTCAGCAGCGCCAAAGGTTTTCAGTCGCTTGGTTTCCTATTCTCCTCTGTTTTGGAACAGAGCTTTCAGCCATCAATGTCTTCCCAATTTGTTCCACGCGTACCAGCCGAAGAGTCCCAAGCGTTGTGGCATTCGATTCGTTTCATCCAGCCGAGTCCTCCCCTCCCTTTCCAGCAAATAAATTCCAGCATTCATCAGAGTCCTTCCGTCTCCCCCGTTTCTTCCCAACGGTCATCTTTTTCCACAATTCCCAGCAGCCGAAGATCCCAGGTGATTCAACTTCATCTACCCCGTGTCTCATCCATTCCCAAATTTCTACAACGTTTCCAGCTGAAGAATCCCAAGTGATTCAACTTCATCCCGCATCTCAAGCAACCGGATCATCCCCAAACCTCCACACGTCTCACCAGCCGCGCCTTCAACATGCTATAAAAAGGGGAGCCATCCGGTGAAGAAGGGAGGAACGGGAGGGAGAAAGCAGCCGGGAGAGCCGTGTGCGAAGGAGGAGATCAACAACCAACGGAAGAAGAGGAGAAGGAGTCACGGAACCAGGGAAGCCAACATCCACTTCTTTCCCAGCCGAGCGAGAGGGGAGAAGAGGTCACGGAAGGGAGGAAGCAACCGGGAGAAGAAAACAAAGCATCCTGTTTTCTGAACCAAAGAAAAAAAAAAAAGAAAAGGGATTTATGTTTATTTTAAGTTATTCTTTACAATTCGTTTTTATAAAAAATGTTTCCATTTCATATGAGTAGCTAAATCTTCTCTAGCTAAGGCTAGGGAAAATCCTAGCATTTTCTTCATGTATTTCATTTAATCATCAATTGGATTTTAATGTTTTTGATTTGATTTATGGTGCAGTAAATTTATAGAAATTATTTCAAACTTATATATTTTCTTTGATTTGTTATTTCCTCCGGGTATAACAGATGCTTAGAAATCCCTGTAGTTTAAAATAGAATTACTGTAATGCTGCCCATAAAACTAAATCTATTTAACTGAGATAATAGATGATTTTAAGAAAAGCATGATGATGTGCTAGGTTGAATCCTGATGCCTTAGTTATATTTTGTCAATTCGAATATTATTTAGCCTTTAGTTTTTGTTCACTGTCAAATCCCTGTGGATTCGATCTCGGACTCACCGAGAATATTACTTTGCTACACCCTATACTTGGGGTATCCTACGTTTAATTTCCCTTTTTAAAAGAGCAAGATTAAAATCGTAGCAAGTTTTTGGCGCCGTTGCCGGGGATTTGCAACGTGCGAACGAGAACAAGGCTGAAAATTTCAACTCTTTATTTCTAGTTCTTCAATTTTTCTTTATTTTTAACACAGCTGAAATTTCAAATCTTTTCAGATTCACGGGCGACACAAAGCAGGACCAGTAACGTGGAAGATCAAGATCACATTTTTGGATTCCCGGAGTGAACGAACTCCGGCTGTGAGTATTTAAATTAATTTTCCTGTTTTGCTCATACTAGTCCTATTTTTCCTAGATTATAATTTTACCCTTTTTTTTAAAAAAAAATTTAAAAAAAAATATTATTAATTAAAATAATAAAATATTAAAAATAATAAATAAATAAAAAGAAGAAAAAATTTATCTAGTTTGCTTGATCAACTATTCAACTGCAATTTAATGACATGACATAAAATGATAAAAATCTTCTTGATTGTTGCATATAGTATAAAGCATTTGCATAAAATAATCTAAGGGCTGAACCCATTAACAAGATAAGGTCGGGATTTCATCACTCGTCCTTAGCCCAAAAGTCATCCCAGTGCATAAATATCCTAAGCCTAATTAAAATCAACTAGACGTTGGCCCCTAAGGATAATCAAGCTCAATAGGACGAAGACCACTGAAAGTTGCACCAATTTTGCTCTATGACCCCGGTCGATGTCTAGGCAAGCTTTGTCCCTCTAAGTGATTAAAGGGAGACAGTTTCTGTTCGAGGAAAGTGGGTTTTAAGTGGGACCTTTGCTATACGCATCGTGACCCCTCCACTTACCTGGGAGCTTACCTGGTCGACTAGGTTATTAGACCGGATTGGAGGCTTAAGTGTACTCTTCAACCCAGTTAGGAGCTGTCTAGAATTTTTAGGAAAACCTTAGAAATTGTTGGGTGATGCATGTTTTAATTAAACTTTTGTTTTGCTGTATTAGGGTGTTTGTGTAAAAAAAAATAATAATAATAAAAATAAAAATAAAAATAAAAAATAATAAAATAAAATAAAAAATAATAAAAAACTTAGTATATGCGGTTGTGGCAAAGAGATAAAACGAATAGATTATTTCGAGTTGAATCAAAAGATAAAAATTTAATTGTTCAAAATTCAAATAATCAAATGGAAGATAATGGTAGTAATCAGGGAGATAATGAATTCCAAGATGACTTACCTATTAGAACGCTTCGTGATTATCTACAACCCACTAGGACCAGTACCCCATCCTGTATGGTTATTCCTACTGCTGCGGGAGCTTTTGACATGAAACCAGGAATAATCCAATTACTTCCAAAGTTTCACGGACTTGATTCTGAAAGTCCTTATTTGCATCTGAAAGAATTTGATGAAGTATGTTCAACACTTCATTTCAATGATGTCACTGAAGAGGTAGTTAAGCTTAAGTTATTTTCTTTTTCTTTAAAGGAAAAAGCTAAGTCATGGTTACACTCCTTAAGGCCTAGGACCATAGCTACCTGGCAAGAAATGACAAGAGAATTTTTAAAGAAATTCTTCCCAACACATAAAACAAACACACTTAGAAGAAATATCATGAACTTTGCACAAAAAGATGGAGAAACATTTTTTCAGTGTTGGAAAAGATTTAAGGACCTTCTCCTTGCTTGCCCACATCATGGATATGAAATTTGGAGGGTCATTAGTTTCTTTTATGATGGTTTGTCCTCCAATATGAGACAATTTGTAGAAATGATGTGTAATGGTGAATTCATGAGTAAGGAACCAAATGAAGCCTGGGATTATTTTGATCTTTTAGCAGAAAATGCACAAGCTTGGGATACAACAGATAAAAATGACAAATCAAAAATAGCACCTAATGCAAAAGGAGGAATATATCTTATTAAAGATGATAATGATGTCAATGTAAAAATTGCTAATCTGACTAGGAAGGTAGAAGCCATGGAATTAAGCAAAGCCAATTTAGAAAAAGCACAAACTATTGTTGAAAGTATATGTGGAATTTGTGAGAGTAATGCACATGTAACCAAGGATTGTCCTACAATCCCTGCTTTTCAAGAAGTGTTGCATGATCAAGCAAGTTTCACCAATACTTATAAAAGACCATTTCCAGAAACATATAATCCTAATTGGCGAAACCATCCTAACTTTAGCTGGAGACATGGACCCACTGCCAATGAATCTCAAGGAAATTCTGTTCCTACTCCTTATGTGCCACCACATAGGAAATCCCTTGAAGATACTTTGCAAACCTTCATGCAAGGGCAGACTCAAATAAATCAGAATACAATGCAATCACTCCAAGAACTTAAAAATTCTGTAGGTAGAATTGAGGCTCAACTTAATGTTAGGGAAAGAGGGACATTTCCAGCCCAACCTCAATCTAACCCAAAGGGTCAACATGAGGTCCATGAAGCAAGTTCATCCCAACCTAAATTTGAGCAAGTTAAGTCTGTCACAGCCCTTCGGAGTGGAAAAATAATTAACAAAGAAATTCAAACAAAAGATGACAAACCTAAAAAATCTATTGAAAAGAATGATGAAAATAATACTGAACAAGATGAACCAATACCTCATCATAAAATAGTTGCTCCATTCCCTCAGCGCTTGCTTGCAGCTAAAAAAGGAGTACCTGATCAAGAAATTCTGGAAATCTTTAAACAAGTAAAGATTAACATTCCTCTATTAGATGCCATTAAGCAGATTCCATCTTATGCAAAATTTTTAAAAGATCTTTGTACCATAAAGCGAAAGCTTTACGTACAAAAGAAAGCTTTTCTAACTGAACAGGTGAGTGCTATTCTCAAACACAACACCCCACCTAAATATAAAGATCCTGGTTGTCCTACCATATCTTGCATCATAGAAAACTTCAGGATACAACGAGCCCTTCTGGATTTAGGTGCTAGTGTTAACTTACTGCCCTATTCAGTTTATAAACAGTTAGGACTTGGTGAATTAAAACCCACCAAGGTTACTCTCCAACTTGCCGATCGATCTATAAAGATACCAAGAGGAATAGTCGAGAATGTACTTGTCCAAATTGATAAATTCTATTTTCCAGTTGACTTCATAGTATTAGATACCCAGCCTGTCATGAATTGTACCACTCCAATACCTGTCATTTTAGGCCGCCCATTTCTAGCTACTTCCAATGCTTTGATCAACTGTCGAAATGGAATAATGAAAATGTCATTCGGAAATATGACTATAGATTTTAATATATTTAACATTTGTAAACAACCCGATAATGACAATGAAAATGATGAAATTCATGGAGTTAATCTGATCGACTCCATTGTAGAAGATGTTCTTGTCCCATCTCTTTCTTCTGATCCTTTAGAAACATGCCTAACTCATTTCGGAAATACAGATATCAACCAAAACTTTAGAGAAATCAGTGCTATATTAGATTCAGCTCCTTTGTTGGATACAGATAGATGGAAATCTCGTTTTGAAGAATTGCCCACACGCAACAATAGTCCTCTACCATCTAGTGTTCAAGCACCCAAACTTGAGCTAAAACCTTTACCATCTGAGCTAAAGTATGCATACCTTGGTCAAGAAGAGACCTTTCCTGTGATCATATCATCCCAACTCGAACAAAATCAGGAATTAAAATTATTAGAAATTCTCAAGGAACATGAGGGAGCAATAGGGTGGACAATTGCTGATATCAAGGGAATTAGTCCCTCAATTTGCACTCATAGAATCTACCTAGAAGCTGATGCCAAACCTTCTCGTCAACCTCAACGTCGATTAAACCCAAACATGAAGGATGTGGTTAGGACAGAAGTTCTGAAACTTCTGGATGCGGGTATGATCTACCCAATTTCAGATAGTAAATGGGTAAGTCCAACCCAAGTGGTTCCAAAAAAATCTGGTGTTACTGTAGTCAAAAATGCCAACAATGAATTAGTTTCAACTAGGGTCCCCACTAGTTGGCGTGTATGCATTGACTATAGAAAACTTAATTCTGTCACTAGGAAGGATCATTTTCCTCTACCTTTTATTGATCAAATTTTAGAAAGGTTAGCAGGTCATAAATATTATTGCTTCCTAGATGGCTATTCAGGTTACAACCAAATTGCAATTGATCCTGAAGATCAGGAAAAGACCACTTTTACATGTCCTTTTGGTACATTTGCTTACAAGAGAATGCCTTTTGGATTATGTAATGCTCCTGCAACCTTCCAAAGATGCATGCTCAGTATTTTCTCTGACATGGTTGAGCATTTTTTGGAAGTCTTCATGGATGATTTTTCTGTTTTCGGCTCCTCTTTTGAAAACTGTATAGACCATTTAAGGCTAGTCTTAATTCGGTGTGAGGAGAAGAATCTAATCTTAAACTGGAAGAAGTGCCATTTCATGGTAACTAGGGGAATTGTTCTCGGGCATGTCATTTCATCTGAAGGAATTGAAGTAGACAAGGCTAAAATTGACTTAATTGCTAATTTACCCAACCCAAAAACTATCAAAGATATACGCTCATTTTTGGGTCATGCAGGATTTTATAGGAGATTCATTAAAGATTTTAGTTCAATATCTAAACCCTTATGTAATCTCCTTCAAAAGGAAACCATATTTGTGTGGTCTGAAGAATGTCAAAAAGCTTTTGATAAACTTAAAAGCTTGCTGACCTCTGCTCCCATCATGCAACCACCTGACTGGTCGCTTCCTTTTGAAATTATGTGTGATGCTAGTGAATATGCAGTTGGGGTAGTTCTAGGGCAAAGAAAAGAAAGAAAACCTTATGTTATCTACTATGCAAGTAAGACTTTAAATAGTGCACAAATGAATTACACCACTACGGAAAAGGAACTACTTGCCATAGTATTTGCACTAGACAAATTTAGGTCTTACTTGATTGGATCCAAAATCATTATCTACACTGACCATGCTGCCCTTAAGTACCTTCTTTCAAAAAAGGATGCTAAGGCGCATTTGCTTAGGTGGATCCTTCTGCTCCAAGAATTTTTCTAGAAATAAGAGATAAAAAGGGGGTAGAAAATGTAGTAGCTGATCACTTGTCCCGTCTGACTCTTCCAGATTCCTTAGACAATTCACCCATAAAAGACACCTTCCCTGATGAGCAACTGTTTGAGATCACATCTTCACCCTGGTTTGTAGACATTGCAAATTTTCTAGTCACAGGTGAACTACCAAGTCATTGGAATAAACAAGACAAAAGAAAATTTTTGACTGAAATAAAAAAATTTTTCTGGGATGATCCTTATCTTTTCAAATACTGCCCAGATCAAATTATTAGGAGATGTGTACCTAATGACGAATTTATTAGTGTCATTTCATTTTGTCATTCTGAAGCTTGCGGTGGTCATTTCTCTGCTAAGAAAACGGCTGCAAAAATTTTACAGTGCGGTTTCTATTGGCCCATCTTGTTTAAAGATTTTCATAACTTTTGCAAAGCTTGCGAGCGTTGTCAAAAGTTAGGTGGGATAACTCGTAGGAATATGATGCCCCTCAACCCAATTTTAATTATCGAAATATTTGATTGTTGGGGAATAGATTTTATGGGCCCATTTCCTCCTTAGTAGCTGTGGATTATGTCTCCAAATGGATTGAGGCAATTCCTTGCAAACATAATGACCACAAAACTGTTCTAAAATTTTTAAAGGAAAACATTCTTTCCAGATTTGGAACGCCTCGAGCCATCATCAGTGATGGGGGTTCACACTTCTGTAATAAGCCCTTTGAGGCTTTAATGCAAAAATATGGGATCACCCATAAAGTCGCCACCCCTTATCATCCACAGACAAGTGAACAAGTTGAAGTATCAAATCGATCAATTAAGAATATTCTTAAAAAAACGGTTAACCCAAATCGCAAAGACTGGTCTTTGCGTTTAACTGATGCACTTTGGGCTTATCGTACTGCTTTTAAAAGTCCGATTGGTATGTCTCCGTACCGTCTTATTTTTGGCAAACCTTGTCACTTGCCTGTGGAATTGGAGCATAGGGCCTACTGGGCTATTAAGAGATTTAATTTTGATATGGATAAGGCTAGTTCACTACGCAAACTTCAACTTAATGAACTAGAGGAAATTCGGAATGAAGCATATGAGAATGCTCGAATTTATAAGAACAAAATGAAAGTATTTCATGATAGAAATATTATGAGAAAAACATTTGAGCCTTCCCAGAAAGTTCTATTGTATAATTCAAGACTTCATTCATTTCCAGAAAAATTGAGATCTAGGTGGACTGGTCCATTTATAGTTAAAACTGTTTATCCGTATGGAACTGTTGAGATAGAGAATCCAAACACCGGTAATATTTTTAAAGTAAATGGCCAATGTTTGAAGTTATTTTTGGACAACTTTACCCCAGAGGTTGAATCGACCAATCTGGGAGATCCTGTTTATCAGGATTGATCTCTATATCTGCTAGAGATCCTCTGTTTGTACATAATTTTTCTTTCTTTCATATGACAATTGGAGAGCAACAACAGTGTGCAGTCATTCTATCAGGTAAATTCTAACCTTCAGACTTATTATCCTTCATACTATCATATTTAATGCATTCATGTTGAAACATTGGGGACAATGTTGAATTTAAGTTGGGGGGAGAGATTACTATATTTATATATCATACCAATTGTCATATATTTAAAAAAAAAATCTCTATTTAAAAATATATATATTTATATATATATATATAAATAATAACAAAAATATATTTTGTTGCATTTAATTACCACTTTAATTTTCTAAGCAAATAAACATGTGCAGCTATTAAGGCAAGGAGCGCATTATGACTTATCAGAGACCTATTACTAGATCCCCACACAAGTATTCAATGACAATAGGAAAGCCTCAGGAGTTCAGTTGTGTTACCTATTTATTTGTTGACCTTATTCGCAAAAGAAGTACGAGTGTCCTTGTCTTAAAATCCATGTTTTGGTTTTCACATAAAGATTGAGTTTGAAATTTCCGGCTAGATCACCTGGATGCCTTATGTTCTGACCTTGGTTGACCTATAGTCACAATACAGTCACGTTACATATGTATATATATATATATATAAAAAAAAGAGAGAGAGAGAAATAATACTGTTTGTCTTCACTGAGTAACCGGGCCTCTTGCCTACAAAGCAGTGAGTGTTCGCGTAAAAAGGTGAAAATGACTGAAATAAGTGACTAGTCTGGCCTCGTGGCGTAGTCTGGTTCGAGTAATTAAGTCCGAGGGGTGTTTCACCTAATGCCTTGAGCCAACTGGATCAAGAGTCATTGACCCAAAGCTCGTTACATGGACCTTACTAGAGCCTGATGGAGTTGGACTGTTGTAGTCACTATGTGAAAAAAATATATATAAAAATAAAAAAAAATAAATTGAACATGAGTAAGTTAGTTAAACTTAAACCAAGTGACGTGTGGATGACTGGTTTGACTCCATTGTTTTAGAATTCTGTGTACCTGGGATGTCTAGTTGGGATTGATAGCTTCATTTTTATATGCGAACCATTCTGGATAAATAACATGTGATATTCAGAAAATTTAGTGGATCGGGAGCTAACAAATAGTAGTTAACATTTGTGAATTTGAGTAGTGCACCTAGAATTCAAAGGGTACCCAATTGTGGTGGAGGTATAGGTATTCTGAGACGTCACATTTACATTTGCCTTAAGAGTTGCTATGTTTTAAAGTATCTTCTAACTTAAAAACGATGTTTGTGGGTAACTTAAAAGAGCAAGATTAAAATCGTAGCATCTAGGAACCCAAATAATATCTTCCGGCTAGCGATTTTGGGTGAGGTCCTAAGTTGTTACACATAGAAACAAATGAATATTGTTACGGGGGAACTTAGCCACCATGCCCCACGTGACCGGCACGTGCGCCCAGAAAGACTACGGCTGCCCCTTGATCCAGCAATCCGACCTCGGGTCGGATATCTTCGGCTCCGCAGCCCGACCCCGAGTCGGCTGCCCCTTGATCCAGCAATCCGACCTCGGGTCGGACATCTTCGGCTCCGCAGCCCGACCCCGAGTCGGCTGCCCCTTGATCCAGCAATCCGACCTCGGGTCGGATATCTTCGGCTCCGCAGCCCGACCCCGAGTCGGCTGCCCCTTGATCCAGCAATCCGACCTCGGGTCGGATATCTTCGGCTCCGCAGTCCGACCCCGAGTCGGTTGCCCCTTGATCCAGCAATCCGACCTCGGGTCGGCAATCTCTTGACAACAACAGACTGTTCCCCTGAGGCACGCCGCGGCCCCCTGCTCCACTACTTCCTGCAACGGCCGAATCCGGCGCTGCCCCACGATCCCCTGTAACAGCCGTACAAAGCGGAGCTCCACTACGCCCTGCCATGGCCGTACCCAGCGCTGCCCCACGACGCCCTGTAACGGCCACGTCAGTGGCAACCCCATCGTGCCACACGATGACCAATCCCCAGAAAACCCCCCAGCCTGATATATATGGGGCTGGGATGGGAAGGGGGAGGGTAAGAAAGATTTTCCAGAGTATCATCTTACCTGCTACCTCTCCTTCTCCTTCTCCTTCGATCTCCCCTGACTTGATCGTCGGAGGGCCCCCACTACCCTGGTGGTGGTGCGAGGCTTGCTTGCAGGTTTCACGGCGGAGGGCGGAGCGCAACCAAAGCAACTCAAAGGGAACCCCGTTCACACCGCTGTGCCAATCGTTCTCGGTTTGGACCCCCAGCAACAGTTGGCGCTAGAGGAAGGGCACGGATCTTAGAGCGATCGTAATGGCACGGCGAGGTGGTCGTGGAGCTTCCAATGCTTCCGGTCGCGGGGCCTCTCGCGCCTCTGGCCGGGAGGCCGCTGCATCTCCAACACACTCTCAGCAACACTCCACCGCCCCACCGCCCATTCAGACGGTCGAAGCCGCCCAGTTCGACCAGCTAGCCCAGCAGGTTCGCACCCTCGCGGAGGCGGTGCAGAATCTGCAGGGTGCGATGTCCCGGGCGCCACAGCGGGCTCAGGAGCCGCTGCTGCCTGAGCGTTCGCCTGTCCTCCTCAACCCGCGCTCCTTCCTCTCTCATGGGGAGGAGCGCCGGCGCGAGGAGGATTCTCGAGCACGCTCCATTCTGCCGGGACCTTCCCACCGGAGCTGCGCGGGGTACGAGAGGCGGGCCCGGGCGCGTTCCCAGACCTCCCAGTCCTCGAGGAACCCGCGCTCCAGTCGGTCCCCCTCTCGCCGCTCCTTGTCTCCCACCCACCGGTCGCGCTCCCTGGACCGGCGGGTGGACGATCTCCACCGACAACTCCAGGTCCTGAAGGGCCATTCCAAAGATCCCTTCGCTGACTTAGAGATCTCCTCCCAGCCGGCGCTCGCCTCGAGGATCCTGCGGACCCCGAATCCGCCGGGGTTCAAAATGCCGGCGATCGAGCCCTATGACGGGGCGGCGGACCCGCGGGATCACGTCGAGAGTTTCAGGACCCTTATGCTCCTCCACGGAGCATCAGATCCCCTTCTCTGCAAGGCTTTCCCGGCAACCCTCTGTGGCCCGGCGAGGGCATGGTTCGCCGGGCTGGAGGCTGACTCAATCCGGTCCTTCGACCAGTTCACTCGCCTCTTCATCACTCATTTCGCCATCAGTAGCCGGCGGCGACTGGTCTCCGACTCCGTCTTTGATGTCCGGCAAAACGAGGGAGAAAGCCTGCGGGGTTATCTTACCCGCTTCAACAGGGCTACGCTGGAGGTCCGGAACCTGAGTCAGGAGGTAGCTCTTTCAGCCCTGAAGCGTGGCTTCCGGAAGGGCAGACTCACCTTCTCCCTGGACAAACGCCTGCCGCGGAGCTTCCCAGAGCTGTTGTCCCGGGCGAACCAGTATGCGGACGCCGAGGAGGCGGCCGCCCACCGGAGCAAGGAGGCCGCCGAGATCCCTCAAAAGCTTGGGAAGAAAAGGCGGAAAGAGGCACGCCAGAGGAGGAGCCCGATGCCTCAGCGTCGGCGCAGAAGCCCGTCGCCGGCGAAGAACCACGGCGCCACACGCCCTCGTTCTCCGCCCCGACGTTTTCACCGGTACACCCCTCTCCTGACTCCCCGGGCCCAGATCCTTATGGAGATCAAGGAGCGGGAGGACCTCCCGGCCCCGAGACAGATGCGGAGGATCCCTGGGAAGAGGCCCTCCCGGGCGTACTGTGAGTACCATCGAGACCACGACCACGACACGGAGGACTGCTTCCAGCTTCGGGACGAGATCGAGGCTCTCATCCGCCGGGGGCGTCTCGGTCGATATGTGAGCGACCGACGTCCCCCCGCAGACCCGCGTCCGGCCGACCCGGCCCCTCCGGAGCCTCGGAAGCAGAATCGACCCGTTGCGGGCGTGATCCACACTATCACTGGGGGCTGCCCCCGGCCCGTGAGGAGCGCAGGGGGCTCGGCGGAGGCGTCGGGGGCGGCCGTCGCAAAGAGGCAGAGGGTCGGCAATGTAATCACCTTTTGTGATGAGGATGTAAAGGAGGTTCAGACCCCCCACGATGATGCCATGGTGATCTCCCTCACTATGGCAAACTATGATGTAAGGCGTGTTCTTGTGGATAGTGGAAGCTCAGCTGATATCTTGTTTTACGAGGCCTTCCAAAAGATGGGCTTGTCCAGACAATTGTTGCACAAAATATCCACCCCCCTCATAGGATTCACCGGTGACGCTGTCCCGGCGGAAGGTGTCGTTGAGCTGCCTGTGACTGCGGGCGTCGCACCCGCAGAAGCCACGGTGCGACTCGGGTTCTTGGTCGTCCATGTTCCCTCGGCCTACAACGCTATCCTCGGACGACCCGGACTGAATGCCCTTCGCGCGGTGGTCTCTACGTACCACTTGCTCATGCGGTTCCCCACGGCGGTCGGGATCGGGGAGGTCCGAGGCGACCAACCGACCGCACGGCAATGTTTCCTAGCGACCCTCAAAGGGAAGAAGCCCGCAGAAGCCCTAAGCGTCGAGTCCCTTGATGCCAGAGACGAGGTGGCCTTGCGGCAGGGGGAGCCGGCCGAGGGTGTGGTCGAAGTTCCCCTCGAGGAAGGCTGCCGGGACCGGGTGGTCCGGGTCGGCGCCAATCTCGACCCGGGAGCTCGGGCCCGGTTGGTGGAATTTCTCCGAGCCAATGCCGATGTATTTGCCTGGTCGGCGGCCGATGTACCTGGGATCGACCCGGAGGTCATTTCTCACGCCCTCAACGTCGACCCGACCCACCGGCCAGTGAAGCAGAAGAAGAGACACTGTGCCCCGGATCGGATCCGGGTGGTCGACCAGGAGGTAGACAAACTCTTGGAGGCAGGATTCATAAGGAAGGTGAGTTACCCCGAGTGGCTGGCAAATGTTGTACTTGTCCGGAAGGCGAGCGGGAAGTGGAGGATGTGCGTCGACTATACCGACCTGAACAAGGCGTGCCCTAAGGATAGCTTCCCGCTTCCGCGGATAGACCAACTGGTCGACGCGACTTCCGGATATCAGTTGCTGTCTTTCATGGACGCCTTCTCCGGTTACAACCAGATAATGATGGCCCCACAGGACGAGGAGAAAACTGCCTTTATAACGGACCGGGGGCTGTACTGCTACAAGGTAATGCCCTTCGGTCTGAAGAACGCTGGCGCCACTTACCAGCGCCTCGTCAACAAAATCTTCAAAGAGCAAATCGGCCGGAACATGGAGGTGTACGTGGACGATATGCTGGTGAAGAGCCGCCAGGCAGACCAGCACATCGTGGATCTGGAGGAGACTTTCACCACCTTACGGAAGTTTCGCATGAAGCTGAACCCAGCGAAGTGCGCCTTTGGCGCTTCGGCCGGGAGGTTCCTTGGTTTCATTGTCAACCAGCGGGGTATCGAAGCCAACCCGGACAAAATCAAGGCCATCCAAGGTATGTCCCCTCCGACCAAAGTAAAGGAAGTTCAGGAGCTCGCTGGAAGGGTCGCCGCGCTCGGACGATTTGTGGCAAAATCGGCCGAACGCTGCCAACCATTCTTCAAGGTATTAAAACGCCCAAAAGACTTTCTCTGGACGGCCGAATGTCAAGCAGCATTCGACCAGCTCAAGAAATACCTGGCGTCTCCTCCCCTATAGTCCAAGCCGCAAGAAAGGGAGATGCTCTACCTCTATCTGGCGGTCTTCCCAACCGCGGTCAGTGCGGTGCTGGTTCGGGAAGAGGCAAAGCTCCAGAAGCCTGTGTACTACATCAGCCGGGTCCTACGGGACGCCGAGACGCGGTATACGAAGGCTGAAAAGATCGCCTTCGCGCTGCTGATCGCGACCAGGAGGCTCCGCCCCTATTTCCAGGCCCATTCTGTCACCCTCTTAACTGATCAACCGTTACGTCAGATCCTCGGCAACCCCGAGAATGCGGGACGGCTGGTGAAGTGGGCAGTAGAACCCGGTGAGTTCGACATCCGCTACCAGCCTCGACCCGCCATCAAGGCCCAGGTGCTCGCGGACTTCCTCGCTGAGTGCACGGTGCAGGAGGCGGAACCTAGACCGCTGGAAACGCCCAGTCTCGACCTCCCGACCTGGACGCTTCACATCGATGGGTCATCGAACCCCGAGGGTGGAGGGGCCGGGCTGGTCCTTACCAGTCCTGATGGAGTGATAGCCGAGTATGCCTTGAGGTTTGGATTTCCAGTTACCAACAACGAGGCGGAATACGAGGCCCTAGTCGCAGGACTCAAACTCACCGGGGAGCTCGGCATCCGGCGTTTGAAGGTCTTCACCGACTCCCAGCTGGTGGTCGGGCAGGTCCGTGGGGAGTTCGAGGCCCAGAGCCCGACCATGCAGAACTACGTCCGGAAGGTGCAAGCACTCATTCCCGACCTCGGCAGTGTCGACATCCAGCAGGTTCCCAGAAGCGAAAATGCCAGGGCCGACAGGTTGTCCCGCTTGGTGGGCGCAGAGGCGCACAACTTGTCGAGGGCAATCTACCTGGAGACCCTGGATGCCCCGAGCATCGGCGAGGCTGGAGCGGTGATGGCGATTGATCCGGAGCCGTCTTGGATGGACCCGCTCGTCGCCTACCTCGCCGAAGGGATCCTCCCTGAAGACGAAGATCAAGCTCGGCGACTTGTCAGGAAGTCCGCCCACTACGTACTCTATGAAGGGAGGCTGTATCGGACCTCGTTTACCGCCCCCCTCTTAAGGTGCCTCCGCCCCTCGGAGGCGGCCTACATCCTCGGCGAAGTCCATGAGGGCGTCTGCGGATCGCACTCGGGGGCTAGGTCCTTGGCGCACAAGATCATGAGGCAAGGCTATTATTGGCCTACCTTGTTGGAGGACTCAAAGGATCACGTACGGAAATGCGACGCCTGCCAGCGCCACGCCAACGTCCAGAGAGTCCCTTCTGTCCCCTTGGCACCAATCACCGCACCCTGGCCCTTCGCACAGTGGGGAATGGATATCTTCGGACCATCCCCCGTCGCTTCCGCCCAGCGGAAATTCTTGATTGTTGCAATCGACTACTTCACCAAGTGGGTGGAGGCAGAGCCGCTGGCCACTATCATGGAGGTGCAAGTCCAGAAGTTCGTGAAGAAAAACATCATTGTCCGATTTGGGGTACCCCGGGTCCTCATCTCGGATAATGGTCGACAGTTCGACAACAAGCATTTCCGTGACTTCTGCGAGGAATTCGGGATCGAGCATCGGTTCACATCTGTGTCGCATCCCCAAACCAACGGTGAGGCCGAGGTGACAAACCGGACAATCCTCCAAGGAATTAAGGCGCGAATCGGTCGGACGGGGCAAGCTTGGGTCGAAGAACTCGAGAACGTTCTTTGGGCGTATCGGACCACGCATCGGACCCCTACCGGGGAGACGCCTTTCAGCCTAACCTATGGCACGGAAGCGGTTGTCCCCGTGGAGCTCGGACTCCCCTCGCCCCGGGTGGCTACGCACCGACCCGAGGCCAATTCGGAGCAACTCCGAGGAAACCTGGACCTCTTGGAAGAAGCGAGGGAAATGGCGCAGGTTCGGATGGCGATGTATCAGCGGAGGGTGGCCCGATATTATAACTCCAAGGTCCGACCAAAACTTTTCAGAATCGGAGATCTGGCGCTAAGGCGAGCCAAAGCATCTCAACCCGCGGAAGGTGGGAAGCTGGCGCCAAATTGGGAAGGCCCGTATAGGGTTCGCTGGGTAAACCGACCTGGCTCCTACCAGTTGGAGGCCCTAGATGGTCGAGAAATTCCAAGGAGCTGGAATTCCGCTAACCTACGGGTGTATTACCAGTAGAAAGACAAAGCCAGAAAGACAGTTCAAAAATGTATAGTCCTTTTCATCTCAATAATTTCTGGTTACAATGGCGTGTTCGTGTGATTACAAAGAATTCCTAGAGGGGAATTGGGGAGTAAAGAAAGTAAGAAAGAGGTGGGGACTCCGTTAAGCTGAAGATCTGGGATCCCGAACCCTCCATCCGAAGCAGCTGCAATCCCACCGGGCGTGGGTGCTTCCCCCCGGAGGCGCCATCGACGCCTCACGCAAAAGACGAAGAGCCGGCGCGGACGAAGAAGAAGTTCGCACTGCTTCTAGAGGAACGCCACCTCCAAGGGATATTCCGGTCCTCCCCAGGAGAAGGGGAGGAAAGGAATACAAGGGAGAAGAGCGCGAGGGGGCGCGATCCCGGATGAAGCGTCTAGCGCAGAGCTCAATCGGGAGGTGGGACTGAAAAGAGGGGGGATGTGATCCCGGATGAAACGCCTAGAGCGGAGTTCCGCCGGGGAGAATCTCCTTGTTGATCCCAGATGAAACGGCTAGTTGGCGGAAGTCGCGAGGGGCGCGCCTCCCGTTCCTCCGGCAGGGGTTTCCCAGCCACGCACCCGAGAGGAGGTCCACGATCCATGGCAACCTGAACAGCTCCGGCTTGGCAGGCTCCACCGCACCTGCACTTATATTTATAGCCAAACTGTGGCCCCCCGGTCGTTCCGATGCGGGTGGCTCCAATAAATGCGAGCGCATCAAATCCGGAGCCGTTCCGGCTCTCGAGGCGTATCCTCCCACGACCTCCTAAGCGTCGTTCTCCTTAATTGCATTCTTCATGCAGGACACTCCGGGCGGCGTCTATCCCACGGCCCACGTATCTCCGCACGCGCCCAGGCCGCATCCGCCTCGAAGAACGCGCGTATCGCGGCCGCTTAACTGGCACTCCTCGCAAGCAGCAACTGGCCGATCCGATTTCCCAGGTAACGCCTCAATTAGCATTTAATAGCCTTCTGGTGTTCCCCAGGCGACGCTTCGAGAGGAGGAGAAATACGATCGCAGCTGGCCACGGAGAAACCCCGTCGAGCGGCAAGTGATAGGCGCACGACCAACGAGTGGAATTCCCCGAGGCTCGGCCCTCGGATGCCAGGCTAACCCGATGATCATCCCGGAAGCAGACTAGCCTGAAGCCCCGACCGGTCGCCTCGGCTTGCGCCAGCCTTGGCCGACCAACGAGCGGAATTCCCCGAGGCTCGGCCCTCGGATGCCAGGCTAACCCGATGATCATCTCGGAAGCAGACTAGCCTGAAGCCCCGACCGGTCGCCTCGGCTTGCGCCAGCCTTGGCCGACCAACGAGCGGAATTCCCCGAGGCTCGGCCCTCGGATGCCAGGCTAACCCGATGATCATCCCAGGAACAGACTAGCCTGAAGCCCCGACCGGTCGCCTCGGCTTGCGCCAGCCTTGGCCGACCAACGAGCGGAATTCCCCGAGGCTCGGCCCTCGGATGCCAGGCTAACCCGATGACATCCCGGGAACAAACTAGCCTGAAGCCCCGACCGGTCGCCTCGGCTTGCGCCAGCCTTGGCCGACCAACGAGCGGAATTCCCCGAGGCTCGGCCCTCGGATGCCAGGCTAACCCGATGATCATTCCAGGAGCAGACTAGCCTGAAGCCCCGACCGGTCGCCTCGGCTTGCGCCAGCCTTGGCCGACCAACGAGCGGAATTCTCCGAGGCTCGGCCCTCGGATGCCAGGCTAACCCGATGATCATCCCGGGAGCAGACTAGCCTGAAGCCCCGACCGGTCGCCTCGGCTTGCGCCAGCCTTGGCCGACCAATGAGCGGAATTTCCTGAGGCCTAACCCTCGGATGCCTGGCCTAGCGCCGGAAGAATTTCCTGAGGCCTAACCCTCGGATGCCTGGCCTAGGCCTAACCCTCGGATGCCTGGCCTAGTGCCGGAAGAATTTCCTGAGGCCTAACCCTCGGATGCCTGGCCTAATGCCGGAAGAATTTCCTGAGGCCTAACCCTCGGATGCCTGGCCTAGCGCCGGAAGAATTTCTCGAGGCCTAACCCTCGGATGCCTGGCCTAGCGCCGGAAGAATTTCCTGAGGCTTAACCCTCGGATGCCTGGCCTAGCGCCGGAAGAATTTCCCGAGGCCTAACCCTCGGATGCCTGGCCTAGCGCCGGAAGAATTTCCTGAGGCTTAACCCTCGGATGCCTGGCCTAGCGCCGGAAGAATTTCCTGAGGCCTAACCCTCGGATGCCTGGCCTAGCGCCGGAAGAATTTTCTGAGGCCTAACCCTCGGATGCCTGGCCTAGTGCTGGAGGAACTTCAAGAGTCAGGAGTCGGCGAGACGCTACCAAGAGTTAAAAAGAGGAAGGACGAAAGTGAAATGGGGAAATACTTTGTTTGCTTTAACTTTCGTTGCATCAGGGCCGAGACCCATACAACATGGCAAAACGCCAATATACAAAGAAAAGAACAAAGAAAAAGTACAGAGGGTCAGCTTGGAGGAACCCCTGGATCGGGAACGGCGAGCACGTCCGCGAAGGGTAGGGAGACGGTTGGAGAACCGGCAGGTAATGGCATCGGAGGGGAGTCGAGGAGGGAGACCCCACTCAAGTCAATTCCGGGGTATTTAGTGGACACCCTTGCCAGGCCTTCATCGAAGCCTAAGGCAAAGGAGTCGGACCCCGCATCCGACATGTCACGGATGAACTCGGCGGACTGACGATAGGCCTGTACCGCCTGACGCCCGATTTCTGCGCCCTTCTCGGCCAGCGCCGCCTCCGCTCGCTCCGTAATCTGAGCTTTCGCTTCCATGACCTTCGCCACAATCCGGTCGTCCGCCTCGGAGGAGACCCTCAGCAGATCGGCCCGAGCCTCCGTGTGCTTCGCCTCGGCAGCGACGCGAGCAGCCTCAGCCTCCTCCAGGCGCGAGTGAAGCTCCTGGTTGCTCGCACGAGTCCCCTCCAAGGCCGACTCCAATTCGGCCATCTTGGCTTCAAGAGATCGGGTTCGGTTGCGGGCGTTGTCGGCCGACTGCTGGGCCTCCTCCCACCTTTCCCAGAAGTCGGCAGCCTTCCGGGACTGCTTTTCGGCTCGCTCCTCCGCCTTCCTGATCTCGCTTTCGAGACCCGAGGCAACCTTGAGTTGCTCCTGACCCTCCAACAGTTGCCTCTCGAGGGCGGCGAAGCCGAGTGCCCGCTCTTCGGCCACCTGGAGCCTCGCCTCGAGGTCCCTGGTCGTTCTCCCCGCCGCAACCTGGCCTCCCTCCTCTACAGCTTTCAGTCGGCTCTCGGCCTTCGCCAGGAGCCTCGCCTATTCCTCGTGGCTCTCCTCCAGACGGATCATGTACTGGGCGAGCTAAGAGACAGGAAAAATGAGAGCGTCAGACGGGGATCAATAGAGCCTATAAATGACGAAAGCGACCAAAAGAACACTCACCGACATGAGACAGACGCAGCTGGCAGCTCCGACTTCAGGGATCCTCATCTGCCGGACCTGCCTACGGTCACCCTCCAGCAGCACCGTCTCGATGAGGTTTCGGGCGCCGGCGAAAGTGAAGGCCGACTCCGACTTCGCCCCGGAGCCGGACGGTGGTTCTGCGGCCTTACCCTTACCCATTGCTTGAGGGAGAGTCATGCCGACCGTGCTCGGGGCGGGGGCCGCGCCAGAAATCGACAGGGTCCCGCTCGGTCGGGGCCTCGGCGCGCCCCTCCTTCTCGTATCATCCGAGGCCGACCGAGTCGAAGGCCGGGCTGGGGACCGAACACGGGCGCGCCCGGATGACACCTCCGGAAAAGCGGTAGTCTCATCACTGGAGGGCTGATACGGCGTCAACTGTCGGTCCGAGCCCGCGGCGTCCCCCTGATCGGTGGGCCCGGACCCGTCTGTCGGCGTCGGAGTCGCCTGCTGGCGGGGCTTCTTCGCCGGTGGGACCCCGCTCGGAGGAGTCCGTTTCTTCCTCCGGACCGCTTCCAGTAGGGATGCCCTACTAACAGCCATTGCCCTGTCCGACTGCATGACGTCGTCGATTTCTGCAAAAAGAACGAGATGGTTAGAAACTGAGAAACTGATGGAAAGAAGAAACGAAAGAGGAGAAAAGAGCTAAAAAAGAAGGAGTGATGGCGGGCTCACGGTCGGCGGGGACCGAGCTCAGACCGACGTTCACCAAGGCATCCTCGGAAATAAGGCGAGCCACCGGGGGGAGCCGGCCCTCGGCAACCAACCTCTTCAAAACGGCGACACCATCGGACTCCTCCCTTGACAACCTCGATAGGCCGATCGGGGACTTCATCGGCGTCTCCCAGGTTGTCCCAATTCCCCAAAAGGGATCTACGTCGATGAAAAAGAAACGCTCCTTCCAGCCATGAATGGAGGAAGGAGCCTCCTTGACGAGGCCGCACCCTCGCCGCGCCGCAAAGCACCACCACCCTCTGTCCCGGGGGTGGCCGTTCAGGCCGTAGCATTCCCAAAAGACATTCAGGGTGGCGGGAACCTCGTGCATGCGGCAGAGAACCTGGAAGGCCGTCAGGGTACGCCATGAGTTCGGCACCAGTTGCGTCGGCGCCACTCTTAAACCTCGAAGCACCTGCACGGCTAAGTCCGAGGGGGAAAAGCGGAACCCAGCCCGAAGGATGTCCTCATTGATGGCGACCTTCCCTGGAGGAGGATGGGACATCCTCTCCTCAGGCCCCGGGAGCGTAACGTTGCAGGCTTCGGGAAGGTGGTACCGGGCCACGAACCTATCTAGGTCTTCGGGGACCAGCTCCGACTGAATGCGGTCCGCTCTTACTTCGTCCATCCCTAACGGCCAGAGAATCTACGGTCAGGACGGGGTCAAGAGGGGAGAAGGGACCGGAACGACTGGGGTACACTAATACGAAAGGAGAAAGTACGGAGAGCCCTAAATTGAAGAATGGGGCAACTCACCGGAAGGGAAGGAAGAACGGCTCCAAGAGCATCAAAAAAGGAGCGAACGAACAGTCCGACAACAACGGCAGCAGCACAAGGGAGAAACTCGAGGATGCCTGTGGAAAGAAAGGCAGACGGGGAGGGCCCCCGGTTAAATAGGTGGAAAGGCGGGTGACGCCTCGGTGACGCCAGAGGACGCCTGGCTGCCGAAGGATCGTTCGCGCCCCAAAGGCGAATCGACGCCATTAAGGAAGGATGTCCGCCGAAATCCGCAGACTGCCAGATCAGCGACAACCGCCATACGCCATAAAGAAGGCGGAGAGCTCGGAGCGCGCGCGCCTTTTCGAGGGATGGCGGCAATCTCGAAGCGTCACTCCCTTCACCCGTTCCCCTCCTGGTTCCAGGCTCGGAAGTGGGGGGCTACTGTTACGGGGGAACTTAGCCACCATGCCCCACGTGACCGGCACGCGCGCCCAGGAAGACTACGGCTGCCCCTTGATCCAGCAATCCGACCTCGGGTCGGATATCTTCGGCTCCGCAGCCCGACCCCGAGTCGGCTGCCCCTTGATCCAGCAATCCGACCTCGGGTCGGACATCTTCGGCTCCGCAGCCCGACCCCGAGTTGGCTGCCCCTTGATCCAGCAATCCGACCTCGGGTCGGATATCTTCGGCTCCGCAGCCCGACCCCGAGTCGGCTGCCCCTTGATCCAGCAATCCGACCTAGGGTCGGATATCTTCGGCTCCGCAGCCCGACCCCGAGTCGGCTGCCCCTTGATCCAGCAATCCGACCTCGGGTCGGATATCTTCGGCTCCGCAGTCCGACCCCGAGTCGGTTGCCCCTTGATCCAGCAATCCGACCTCGGGTCGGCAATCTCTTGACAACAACAGACTGTTCCCCTGAGGCACGCCGCGGCCCCCTGCTCCACTACTTCCTGCAACGGCCGAATCCGGCGCTGCCCCACGATCCCCTGTAACAGCCGTACAAAGCGGAGCTCCACTACGCCCTGCCATGGCCGTACCCAGCGCTGCCCCACGACGCCCTGTAACGGCCACGTCAGTGGCAACCCCATCGTGCCACACGATGACCAATCCCCAGAAAAACCCCCCAGCCTGATATATATGGGGCTGGGGGGGAAGGGGGAGGGTAAGAAAGATTTTCCAGAGTATCATCTTACCTGCTACCTCTCCTTCTCCTTCTCCTTCGATCTCCCCTGACTTGATCGTCGGAGGGCCCCCACTACCCTGGTGGTGGTGCGAGGCTTGCTTGCAGGTTTCACGGCGGAGGGCGGAGCGCAACCAAAGCAACTCAAAGGGAACCCCGTTCACACCGCTGTGCCAATCGTTCTCGGTTTGGACCCCCAGCAACAAATATGATGCTCGAGCTTCGAAGCCACATAATCATTTGGCCTCCACGGGTGATCCACGCGAAGCTCTTGGATGATCGACATCCTCGGAATTGCTAGCTCGCGAGGATGTGCTGTAATCTTGAAACAATCAACCCTTGATCGTTCCTTTGAAGGCAACGGAGGAGGAGATGAAGGAGATCAAAGAGAGCTTGTGACCTTCACGTATTCTCTCCTTTTTTTCAAAACTTAGGCTATCCAGAAATTCACACACACACATATGGAGGAGATCGCATGGAGGGCCTCTTTTTGCCAAAAAAACCCACACCTTCCTTCCTTCTTTGCACCAATTAATTGCTATCAAATGGCAATTGAAATCCCCATCAAATAGGGACCATGTGTGGTGGAATAAAAGAGGAGGTGTGGCCATTGAATGCTGCATTTGCATCCCTAAGGAATAGGGATTCATTTCTTCCAAAAGAAAGCAGCCGCTTGCCTCCTAATTTTGCGTCCCCTGCTAGGATCTCGCCACATGTCACTTGGCGCCATCAAATGAAGGAATTAAAATCCTAATCAAATCAGGATAAATTCTCTTCATAGCGCCACACCATAGATCCTTGCCATGTGTCATCATGCGCCATCAACTAAAAAGAAAAAATCCCATCTATGGCGTCATTGATGTGAGGGTGACATGTGTCATCTGATTTCCAAAACTGGGTTCCTAATTTTCAGAAATTGATCTCGAATTCAAATTTCAAATATTTGAATTCAGAATCTTCATCAGATGAGGATCTTGGATCATGTCCAATCCAATTGGGTCAAGTCCCATTAATTAGGTCAAGCCCAATCTTCTTGGGTTAAACCCAATCTAATTAGGTCAAACCCTAATGTAGCCCAAATTGAATCTAATTCAATTTGGCTCAACCCAAGCTCTATTACTCAATCAAATTGAGTCAATTAAAAATCTAATTGCATATTAATCCTCCAATAATTCATTAATTATTTTATAGCAACATTTTACTTAGGATAATATGTCAATTGAATTGACCAAATTATCCATGGATGATTCTTAATCGTCCATCAGCCTTTATAATCAACCTAGAAAACTTCTATGCGTGTGATCCCATAGGTTCGAACCTAAGCCGGTAGCACAGGAATGATTTCCTGTATTAATCGATGTGACCATCTAGCAATGGTACCCTACGTCCGGATAGGCCGAATTATTGCGAAGCAATATTCTGAAATCCTGGACTATGGTTACCGTATAATTCATCCCTATAACACCTAATGCCAGGATGACATCAGAGTTCTATCAACTCTGTAATAGTACATCCACTCTGTGATTCAATTTTTACAAATCTTGTGGCATCTCACAAGGATTACCCTGGCCAAGATTTTGCTAAATTGAACACAAGGGCATTAACTGTTGCCACCAGAAGGGGTCAATTCCATCTTGACTCACACATCGACTTTCGCAAGTACTTGACTACACCCAGTGACCTTCCGTCCTTGAATTAGAAATTTAGTTAGTCCGATACCAAAGTACAGTGAGTTGCTTATTAATCACCGTGGTGATCTCAGGTCTGAGGGACACATATACCCATATCCACTCGGAACACTCTTGACAGCAGAGCATTCCGAAATTAGTCACGTTCAGTAAAATGTACTCCTACACTTCACCTGTGTGACATATTAGTGTCTTCACACTTCTTGGTTAAGAGGACAACCAACGTATATGTCACACAACAACCTAAACTCGATAATGCTGTTGTCCTATTAACAGCATATCATTTGGTTATGAACTGGTTTAAGGACTCACAGATAAATCCTCCTTTATCATAAAAGAATCCTAAGGACTTCATCATACTACAAGAGTTCAATTAAAGATATACAAAAAAATGATGAATAATGTTAAAATAATACTTTACAAAATCAATCATCAACATGCTGACGATTGACTCTTAGGGTAGAATTTCCAACAACTCCCACTTAGCCTAAAGCCAATCGGCACAGTATCTAATACCCATCTTTGACTTGAAGTCGTTGGACTCTTTGACGCCAAGGACTTTAGTAAATGGGTCAGCCAAATTTTCTTTTGTATCAATCTTTCGAAGATCAATGTCACCTCGTTCAATAATCTCCCGAACCAGGTGATAGCGTCGCAGAATATGTTTGGTCCGCTGATGTGCTTTGGGTTCCTTCGCTTGAGCTATGGCTCCAGTGTTGTCACAAAAAATGGAAACTGGACTATCAATAGAGGGTGCCACTCCAAGCTCGGTGACGAACTTGCGCAACCATACGGCTTCCTTGGCGGCATCAAATGCTGCGATGTATTCTACTTCGCATGTAGAATCTGCCATTGTGTGCTGCTTGGAACTTTTCCAGCTGATTGCACCATCCTTAAGAGTAAAAATATAACCCGACATGCTCTTGCTATCATCTCGATCCGGCTGGAAACTGGAATCAGTATATCCCTCAAGTTTCATATCAGAATCACCATATACAAGCCACTGGTCCTTAGTATTTCTTAAATACTTAAGGATAGATTTTACAACCTTCCAGTGGTTGCTACTTGGATCAGACTGGTATTTACTCACTACTCCTAGTGAGTACGCCACGTCTGGTCTTGTACATGTCATGGCATACATTATAGAACCCACTGTCGAAGCATATGAAATTCTATCCATACTCTCTCTTTCTTGAGGAGTTGTCGGACAATTCTTCTTAGAGACGTTAATTCCATGGCCCATCGGAAGATAGCCTTTTTTGGAATTAATCATGCTGAATCTCTTCAGCACAGTATTAATGTACGTAGATTGGGATAATCCAAGCAATCTTTTAGATCTATCTCTATAGATCTTCATAGGATGTAAGATGCTTCACCCAAATCTTTCATGGCAAATTGAGATGATAACCAGACCTTTATTCCTTGCAATGCAGGGACGTCATTTCCAATTAATAGAATATCATCCACATACAAAACTAGGAATATGATTACTAAACCATTGACCCACTTATAAATGCAGGGTTTTTCTTCATTCTTAATGAAACCATATATTTTGATCACCTTATCAAAACGTATATTTCAACTCCGAGAAGCTTGCTTTAATCCATAAATGGATCTTTGTAGCTTGCACACTTTAGACATCTTTAGATGGAAAACCCTCAGGTTGTATCATTTACATCTCCTCTTCTAAATCTCCATTTAGAAAAGTGGTTTTAACATCCATCTGGAAGATCTTATAGTCTAATATGCTGCAATCGCAAGCACAATCCGAATGGACTTGAGCATTGTCATAGGAGAAAACGTCTCGTCATAGTCTATACCATAATGTTGACGATAACCCTTGGCAACCAGACGGCTTTATAGGTTTCCACCTTTCCGTCTGCACCCCGTTTTCTTTTGAAAATCCATTTGCACCCTATGGGTTTAATCCCTTCAGGTGGGTCAACTAATGTCCATACATCATTGACCTTCATGGATTCCATTTCGGATTGCATGGCTCCAAGTTATTTATCATAGTCTTTTCTTTGCATTGCATCCATGTAAGTGATCGGATCCTTATCGTTTTCATCTAGTTCGATACCCTGTTCCGAACCAAGAAACCGTAGTATCTGTTCGGCTGACGTGGTACTCTACCTGATCGTCTTAATGGTACATCCAAAGTGGGTTCTGAATTTGATCTAATCAACTCAGACTCAACTGGTTCAGTGGATGGTGTTGGGTCTTCTATATGTTGAAATTTCCCTAAGTTCAACATTAGAGCTACTACTTCCTTCTCCAAGAAACAGCTCTATTGCTTACAAACAACTTTTGTTCTTCAGCAAGGTAGAAATAATATCCTTTAGTTTATTTAGGGTAACCGACAAAGAAACATTTGTCAGACTCGGCTTCAAGTTTGTCTGTTTTCAAATGTTTGACATAAGCCGGACACCCCCAAACCGTAAGGTGAGAAAGTACCGATTTCTGTCCCATCCACATCTTATGTGGTGTTTTATTCACAGATTTACTTGGAACTTTATTAAGTATATAACAGGCTGACTCAAGCGCATATCCCCAAAAGGATATGGGCAAACTTGCAAACCCCATAATGGATCGAACCATGGCTAACAAGGTTCAATTTCTCCTTTCTGATACTCCATCATACTGCGGTGTACCAGGAGGAGTCCATTGAGAAAGAATCTCATTCTCTCCTAGATATATCAGAAACTCACTGGAGAGATATTCTCCTTCTCGTCTGACCGAAGAGTTTTAATACTTTTGCCAGTTTGTTTTTCTACTTCATTACGATATAATTTAAATATTTCAAATGATTCAGATTTATGTCTCATTAAATAGACATAAGCATACCTAGAAAAGGTCGTCTGTAAACGTAATGAAATATGAATACCCATCTCTAGCATTTGTACTCATTGGACCATATACATCAGAATGTACAAGGGTCAATAAGTCACTAGCTCGTTCACCTTTTTTGGTAAAAGGTGATTTGGTCATCTTACCAAGAAGACATGACTCATAGGTTGTCAATGATTCACAATCATTAACATTGAGAATTCCCTCTTTACTAAACCTATTCATCCTGTTCTTGTTAATATGACCTAGCCTATGATGCCAAAGGTAAACATCCGTGACATTATCTATTCTAGGGTGCTTCCTTGACGTGTACATTACATTAATAGGTTGTGATAGCAAGTAGATGTCATTGCTCAATCGTCCATTCATTACGGTAACACCATTCATAATGATATCACAAGAACATTTCTATATTGAAATTTCATAACCGTTCATGGCCAAGAGGCCTACGGAAATTACATTCAATAAGAACGTAGGACAATTGTGACAATCACTCAAGACAACTACATGAGCATTGAAAACAAGTTTGAGATTTCCTAAAGCTAGAACTGGAACAGATCTTCTATCTCCAATATTCAGGAATCTCTCGCTGTTTTCAAATCTCTCATTGACCTGAAGTCCTTGCAACGAATTGCATATATTAAACGGACTTCCAGTATCTAATACCCAGGTCGAATTATCACATACAGAGAAATTACAAGGTGTTATCATATAAATACCTTGATCAGCAACTGATTGCCCTTTTCTCTTGCTTGGCCTGTTCGGGTCAAGTGAGGCAAGGTACTGAGGACAATTCATCTTCCAATGCCCCTGCTTCTTACAATAGAAGCATTCTGCCTAACTCTGGTCAGCCTTATTTTTTTTGGTCTGACTATGCTGAGTTTTCAGCTTTCTAAGCCAGCTATTAAAATTGGGTCCTATCAGCTTATCACTATCCAATAGCGATCGGTTAGTGGCCATTTCTGCATAAAAGAAAATTGGCTTATTAGTGGATGAATTGACTAAATTCTAAAGACTTGGACTTTAGTCTAAAGGTCCTCCCACTATTTTATACAAATTTGTAGCCTCTATCTCAAATTCGAAAAATTATACTTAAATCTTTAGTGAGCACTCGAACCCAATTGATCGCATATGGGCCCGAGTGTGGCTCGGCTAACCCATATGCACCTATTGGTAGGTTCTAAACCAATTGTTTCACCAAATAATTTCTAGTGATAATTTTGCCCCAGTCTCTTTGGTAGGCGTGTGGCGCCTCCACCGAAGATTCTGGTTAGGTCCAACCATTAAATAATAGGATTTCGTGTAATCAACTAATAGAGGACCAAGCCCGAATGTGGCTCGGCCCACCTGACCACCTATTGAAGGTACACTTGACTCATCATATATCCAAATAACAATTCCAATGCCCGATAAGCACCAGATGTGTAACGCCTCTAATGATTATCGAAACTTTGGACTCATTATCATCTAATTTAATGGGAGGCTATGACATAGTTATCCTCATAACTATTTCATTTTAAGGACCTAATAATTTTAGAGGATTTAATTAGGATAGATAAGAAGATCCGGTTAATCTAAATTCTTCCACTGACTTCACCAAGTCAGATTATAAAGAATTAGATTCAAACCGGTTAAGGAGGCACCTAAATCAGTCAAACTGATTTTTCTTACAGGCATGGGTTAGCTCGAATCATTAAATGATCTAATCAAAAATGATTGACCAAATCAGCCAGGTAAGTGAGATCAGTGAAGGGATATGCCATTAACTCGACAATGACGCATCAGTGCGAGTAGCTCCCAATTAAAAAACCATCGGTCGAGTCTGCCGAATTTACCTTAGACACTGACTGGTTAATCAATTTTGATTTTGACCATCCTAATGACTCGGGGCTCAACCACGAAGCCTAAATCAAGTTTCATCTTGGTCTGATCAAAGACATGGAACCGATCAATCTATAACTATTGTAATTGAATTGAGTTATCTTGATTTTGATCTAATTACTACTTAGTTAGATTCAATCAATTAACTCAATCATTCCATGATTTGATTCTAACCTTAGGTCTAACCCAATTAGAGAACTTGACTTGAACTAACCCAAATGCCCCATGAATTATGCAATGTCATTGAAATTCAATTCACAATTCTAGGTCACTTAATTCTCAATTAAGTTGTAGTTTTATGAAAACAAAATTTAGATCATTGTATAAGTCTTAAATCAGATGTTAATTACAAACTTTTAGTTCTTAAAATTAGATCTAAATTTGTGAATTAAACATTCTGATTTCATATTTAATTCATGTTTAAATCATTAACGATTTATGTTCATATATCACATATATCAACTAACATGAATTAACTTAAATAAAATGCATCATAAGCATTTATTTTCAGATCTGATATGTCTTACAAAATCAGAGATTAAAAGGATCATAAATTGCATTTAGATCTAATCTAAATAAGTTTATGATTTCAATTTTTACATGTTCAATATATCACATATATTAATCATAAAACATGCATCACATGCATCAAAATTTCAGATCTAGTTAATCATGCATAAACAACAATTAAATTAATCATAAATTTATTTTAGATCTAATCTAAATACATTCATGATTTCAAAATTTAATTGCAATGATTAAAATAATTTTAATCAGTCTTTTGAGGTTCATCTTCAAAGATTGCACACAATGGCACCCTACACGCCATAGGAGATTACATCGAATGGAAAATGAGGGAGATGATCCCTTCTTTCTCCTATGACCGGACGGCCTGGTGATTGATTTATCAGATTACTTTACAAAAGAATAAATAAGTTTTATAACATAAAAATTTAAACATCGAACCTGGCTCTGATACCACTGATGGGGGTATTTACAACGGGCTGCATGCTGAAATTAAAAAATTTTCTTAAAAATCGTGGCTGCACCTGATCGGGTTGCCTACGTACCCCTTCGAAAGGGGGATCAAGCCACACATAGTTCTTAATGTTTAAATCGCAATGAAAATATAGAATTAAACAGTTTAATTCTAGCATGCAGAATAGATTATAAATAAATACTAAGACCGTTTAAACGATTATACATAAAACCAACTATGCATGATTATCGTTAAATCTGAAAATAAGAGCATAAGTAAAGTTCTAAACTCGACTAATTTTGGATCCAATCTATCTCTGAATGCTCATTGAATGAGATCTGGGAGATCACTCCGTGAGGAGCCCCAAAAGAGGTATAACCCTCGAGGATTAAACCCGATTAAAACTTAGCACACAATTATATCTCTAAATTAAAACCTTTATGAATTATAGAGACAAATGAATATGATGCTCGAGCTTCGTAGCTGCACAACCGTCTGGCCTCCACGGGTGATCCACGCGAAGCTCTTGGATGATCGATGTCCCCGGGATTGCTAGGTTCGTGAGGATGTGCTATAATCTTGAAACAATCAACCCTTGATCGTTCCTTTGAAGGCGACGGAGGAGGAGATGAAGGAGATCAAAGAGAGCTTGTGACCTTCACGTGTTCTCTCCTTTTTTTTAGAACTTAGGCTATCCAGAAATTCACACACACACATATGGAGGAGATCGCATGGAGGGCCTCTTTTTGCCAAAAAAAACCCACACCTTCCTTCCTTCTTTGCACCAATTAATTGCTATCAAATGGGCAATTGAAATCCCCATCAAATAGGGACCATGTGCGGTGGAATAAAAGAGGAGGGTGTGGCCATTGAATGCTGCATTTGAATCCCTAAGGGAATAGGGATTCATTTCTTCCAAAAGAAGCAGCCGCTTGCCTCCTAATTTTGCGTCCCTACTAGGATCTCGCCACATGTCACTTAGCGCCATCAAATGAAGAAATTAAAATCCTAATCAATCAGGATAAATTCCCTTCATGGCGCCACACATAGATCCTTGCCATGTGTCATCATGCGCCATCAACTAAAAGAAAAAATCACATCTATGGCGCCATTGATGTGAGGGTGACATGTGTCATCTGATTTCCAAAACTGGGTTTCCTAATTTTCAGGAATTGATCTCGAATTCAAATTTCAAATATTTGAATTCAGAATCATCATCAGATGAGGACCTTGGATCATGCCCA
Organism: Phoenix dactylifera; assembly: GCF_009389715.1. NCBI lineage: Eukaryota > Viridiplantae > Streptophyta > Magnoliopsida > Arecales > Arecaceae > Phoenix > Phoenix dactylifera. Next base: position 13,177 of record NW_024067900.1, on the reverse strand, counting down.
ATCCAATTGGATCAAGTCCCATTAATTAGGTCAAGCCCAATCTTCTTGGTTTAAACCCAATCTAATTAGTTCAAACCCTAATGTAGCCCAAATTGAATCTAATTCAATTTGGCTCAACCCAAGCTCTATTACTTAATCAAATTGAGTCAATTAACAATCTAATTGCATATTAATCCTCCAATAATTCATTAATTATTTTATAGCAACATTTTACTTAGAATAATTTATCAATTGAATTGACCAAATTATCCCTGGATGATTCTTAATCGTCCATCAGCCTTTATGATCAACCTTAGAAACTTCTATGCGTGTGACCCCATAGGTTCGAACCTAAGCCGGTAGCACAAAAATGATTTTCTGTACTAATCGATGTGACCATCTAGCAATGGTACCCTACGTCCGGATAGGCCGAATTATTGCGAAGCAATATTTTGGAACCCTGAACTATGGTTACTGTATAATTCATCCCTATGACACCTAATGCCAGGATGACATCAGAGTTCTGTCAACTCTGTAATAGTACATCCACTCTATGATTCAATTTTTACAAATCTTGTGACTCCTCACAAGGATTATCCTGGCCAAGATTTTGCTAAATTGAACATAAGGGCATTATCTCCTGTCACCAGGAGGGGTCAATTCTATCTTGACTCACACACCAACTTCGCAAGTACTGACTGCACCCAGTGACCTTCCATCCTTGAAGTAGAAATTCAGTTAGTCCGATACCAAAGTACAGTGAGTTGCTTACTAATCACCGTGGTGATCTCAGGTCTGAGGGACACATATATCCATATCCACTCGAAACATCTCTTGACAGCAGAGCATTCCGGAATTAGTCACGTTCAGTGAAATATACTCCTACACTTCACCTGTGTGACATATTAGTGTCTCCACACTTCTTGGTTAAGAGGACAACCAACGTATATGTCACACAACGACCTAAACTCGATAATGCTGTTGTCCTATTAACAGCATATCATTTGGTCGTGAACTGGTTTAAGGACTCACAGATAAATCCTCCTTTATCATAAAAGAATCCTAAGGACTTCATCATACTACAAGAGTTCATTAAAGATATACAAAAAAAATGATGAATAATGCCAAAATAATACTTTATTATTTGTCAATTCATTTACAAAATCAATCATCAACATGCTAACGATTGACTCTTTGAGTACAATTCCCAACAGCAGCCAAGAGGGGGGGTGAATTGGGTCTCTTAAAAAAATTATTAACGTTAAAACGTATGGAGAGTATGAGTTACTAATATCTTATAGATTCAAGCAGCGAAAATAAGATTGCACAAATATGACAGTAAAATAAAAGTTAGGAATGCAGTAAGGAATATACAGAGGAAAGGAAGAGAAGAACCACAATCAAAAATACTAAGGTTTATAGTGGTTCGGTACACTCCTAGCACCTACGTTTTACTCCTCAAGCCTAGCTTGAGATTTTCACTATAACCCAGTAGATTACAGCCTGATTGTTTTTCGGGCTTACAATCAAAAATTCAGTTGGTTTTCCCAGGCAATCAACCGAAAATCTTTTGTTTTTCAGGATCACAAACAACCCAGTTGGTTTTCAGACAAACAACCAAAAACTTTAGACCGTTTGTTTTCCGGGCTCACAAACAACTCAGTTGGTTTTCAGATGAACCAACCAAAACTATCATCCTTGCTGAATACACCCGATTTAGCAACTTCCAATCAAGGCTTGGAACAGCCTTTACAAGTTTCAAATCAATGAAACTGTTACAGCAGCAATTAATCCAACTAAAAGAATGCTGTAACTTGAAACTTAAAGCTTCAGAGCATATAAAAAATAAATCAATGAAAGCAAAGCTGAAGTCGATGAAGTAGTTTGCTGTGGAAGGATGTTCCAATGTCTGAACAGCAGCTCTTCACGATGCAGTAAGAAACTTCGACTGATCTCCTCACAATAGAGAAGTTTCTGATTACAGTACTGGTGAGGAAGATGAATTGTTAAGCTTTTCTTCTCTTTTTCTCAGTGGAAACTTTTTGTTTTCAATGGAATCTTTTCCCTTTCCTTGTTGTTCCATTCTGAGGTTTCCTCGTATTTATAGACAAATTCTTCGGCGAAATTTGAATTCCTTTCTTTCCGTTCTGATAATAATCTTTTTTCTGTTACAGAAGAAGACAAAAGTCGTTCACAGCTTTCCGTTGTGGTCCCAGCAATACAAGGGTCGACTCATGTATCTCAGGGGTCGACTCATTTTCTTTCTAGATCGGCACTTCAAATCATAGAGAGAGCTTTTGCTGTGTCATCTTCAAAGGGTCGACTCTTAATTCTTAAGGATCGGCTCATCTTCATTAGGAGTCGCCTCTTTAAACACAAGGGTCGACTCATCTTCATCATTCCTTGAATAAAACTTATCAGAATCAACTTAAACTTATCCTTTTTGCGTAGAAGTTGACCAAGTCTTTCAAACATAAAACTTTAGACTTCTTCTCAGATCTCCATGGACTAGATTAAGATCAATTTCTTTTAGAACATATCCAATGAGATATTTGTGAAGAACTTAAGATTTTGCAGTGCTTCAATTCTTCTGATTTTTCTTGACTTATAAAACTTCACAATTAAGCCAATGTCATTAGTACACAACATGATCTCAAGTGTTTTGTAATCATCAAAATTCATCCTTTAGGGTTGACACATTTCTATAGACAATTTATTTTGCAGAGATAACTTCTAAGGAATTTACTTCATCCTTTCCTAAAATCACTCTAACTGCCAACTGCCCTATCAGAATGTACTGTTGGAGTAGGACTCTCTCTAGGCATTCTTAGAAACCCGAGCAATCAGTTGCTCATTCACAGTTATCTCCTTCCCTTTCACACAACAGACAAATCCACCTGACCTTCTCTTCAAATAACTATAGAAATCTCTCACTAGGTCAGGATAAGTAGGTAGATCTAATGAGCAGAGATTTCCCCAACCTAAAGCTTTTAACTTTTCTCCAATTGAAAACCCTTCTTGTTCAAAAAATCTAAAATCAATCCTCCTACCTGTTGTCACAGCTTTTTCGGCACAAGATCTAGTGGTTGTGGTAGAGGATGAAGGAGAAGTAGGGATTAAGGGTTCCCTAGGGCTTGGCTCATCATTTCTATGCTTTGATCTTCTTTCCTCATGGGTTGATCCGATAGATCTCTTCCTTCGGGACCGCTAACTGCTTTCTAGGTTCCATTCTTGCTAGAAATATTTGAAAATGGGAGAAAAACTCGGTGTGGAATCTTGAAAAATTTAGGAAAAATGGTTTGGAAGAGAGTTAGGGCACGAACGAAATGAGGAGTAGGAAAAAACAGAGTCGGCTTGCTCTTAAGTGAACCATCCCGAACTCGAGCAACTCTAACCTTTTTGTGCGAGTCGGCTCGAGCACGAGTCAACTCGAATAACTTCTCGAGTCGGCTCGAGCACTGCTTTGGAAGAATTTTTAGAAGAAAAAGAATTGATCAATTCGAATAATTTGAGTTGAGTAAATTGAGTTCTAATAGGGATCTTAAGAATGAAAAATCTCTAAGAAAAGGGGTCACAAATTCCTAATTCCCTTCTAAGAATACTAAACCTATCTTCATTCAAAGATTTTGTAAAAATATCTGCGATTTATTTTTCAGTGCTTACAAACTTAATTTTTACATTTTCGTTTTTAACATGATCTCTAATAAAATAATGTCTGATTTCTATATGTTTTGTTCTAGAGTGTTGAATAGGATTTTTAGTTAGATTTAATGCACTAGTGTTGTCATATTTTTATGGAAATTGTTGCTTTGTTTGATGCCATAATCCTCAAGTTGCTGCTTAATCTATAATACTTGAGCACAGCAACTTCCAACTGCAATGTATTCAGCTTCTGTCGTAGACAATGCAACCATGATTTGCTTTTTGCTGAACTATAAGATTAAATTTATTACCTAAAAATTGGCATACACCACTTGTACTTTTTCTATCCAATTTGCATCCAGCAATATTAGATCACTATATGCAATTAAGTTTAGATATGGAGTCTCTAGAATACCATAACCTATGTTTTGTGTTCCAATTAAATACTTTATGATTCTTTTTAGTAACTTGTAAGTGTGATTCTTTAGGGATATGATTGATACCTAGCACACAAACATACGTTGAGCATAATATCAGGTCTACTAGTAGTAAGATAAAGAAGAGATCCGATCATACCTCTATAAAGCTTTTGATCAGCCTTTTTATCTTTTTCATCTTTGTCTAGTTTGCATGAGGGGGCTTATGGGTGTGCCTATAGGTTTGCTAGTCTCCATCCCAAACTTCTTGATTATTTCTTTGACGTATTTGGTTTGGTTGATGAAGATTCCCTCCTTTACTTGTTTTGATTTGGAGTTCGGAAAAAGAAATTTAACTCCCCCATCATGCTCATCTTGAGCTCTTCCTGCATTAACTTAGCAAAAATCTTGACAAAGAGACCTGTTAGTAGCCACCAAATATAATGTCATCCACATAAATTTGTACCACTAATAAATCATCATCCTTTTTCTTAGGAATAAAGTAGTATCTACATTTTCTTTAGTGAAGTTGTTTTTCAAGTAGATACTTACTAAGTCTTTCATACCATTCTCTAGGTGCTTGCTTTAACTATAAGAGCTTTATGTAGTTTGAAAACATAATTAGAAAATTTATGATTTTCAAAATCTGAAGATTGTTCTACATAAACTTTTTTCATTTATATAGCTATTTAAAAAGGCACTTTTGACATGCATTGAAATAGTTTGAAATTTATGGAACATGCAAATGCAAGCAATAATCTAATAGCTTTAAGTCTAGCTACAGGTGCAAAGATTTCATCAAAATTAATTTTTTTCTTCTTGGTTATAACTTTTTGCAACTAATCTAGCCTTGTTTCTAATTACAACTCCATTTTCATTCCAATTTATTTCTATATACCCATTTGTTTCTATAACTGGATATTCCTTAGGTCTTTCAGTTTAATGTCCAAACATTAATTTTTTTAAAACTAATTTAGTTCTTCTTGCATAGCCATTATCCAATTTGATTCAATTTCAGCTTCTTCTATTGATTTTGGTTCTACTTGAGAGACAAAATGCCAAATGATTGTTTATATTTCTACGTGAATGATTCGTGTTCTCACCCCTTGAGATGGATGACCAATGATTAAATCTTTTGGATGACCATATGCATATCTCCATTTCTTGGGTAGATCATGATCTTTTGTTCATTAGTATCTTTTTTAGTTTGTTCAGATTTCTTCTTCGTTATTTTGATTTGAAGATTCATTAATAATTATCTTTTCAATTCTATTTTCTAAAATACTTATGTCATCTTCAGGATCTTCTTTTCTTGAGAACTAGAAGATTCATCAAATACAATATGAATAGATTCTTCAATAACAAGTGTCCTTTTGTTTGAAGACCCTATATGCCTTGCTAGACAAGAGTATCCCAAGAAGATACCTTCATCTGACTTGGCATCAAATTTTGCTATGTTGTCTTTGCTATTATTATGAATGAAATACTTACATCCAAATATATGAAAGTAATTAATTTTGATTTTCTATTATTTAAAAGTTTCATAGGTGTTTTCTTTAGAATAGGCCTAATTAATGCTCTATTTAGAATGTAGCATGCTGTGTTTACAGCTTCAGTCCAAATATATCTTGGAAGATTGCTTTCACATAGCATGGTACGGGCCATTTTTTCTAAGATTTTATTTTTTCTTTCTACAACCCTATTTTGTTGAGGTGTTCCTAGGTGCTGAAAATTATGATTTATTCCATTCTCATTGCAAAAACTTTCAAAATGGTGATTTTTAAATTTAGTGCCATGATCACTTCTAATTGAAATAATAGTTGTGCCTTTCTTATTTAAAACTTTCTTATAGAATTTTTGAAATGCAGAAAATGTTTCATCTTTATGTGCTAAAATAGTACCTATGTGAATCTAGAGAAATCATCTACTATCACAAGACCATATTTCTTTTCTTCTGTGGTTTCTAGTAGGTCCAAAAAGATCTATGTGAAGTAGTTCTAGTGGCCTAAAAGTTAAACAATGTTCTTAAATTTGAAAAATTCCTTGTTTGTTTACCTAATTAGCATGCATCGCAGCTTTTATCTCTTTCAAAATTTAGCTTAGGAATTTCTTCAACCAAGTCGCACTCTTATATCTCGGCATACACAATATGTGAGGCTGGCATCTTGCTAGCAAGAAATAACACCCCAAATGTCCTCATTTTCTCATGATGGGGAGAGGAGAGAGGGAATAAAAGAACCTTTATTGTCAAAGAAAACCTTTCTTATTTGGTGCTTATAGTTCCCGTCCTGGTAGCCCAGTACAGTCATGCTGGCAGTGATGACATGACCCACCTTTGGCTTTTGGTCTTTGCATACCCTACCTTTGCTTTTCTCTTTGCTCGGACAATCCCACCATCATTTTCTCTTTACTCCATAACATGCTATATCGGTCCATACTAGTGCAAACTAGTCATATTATTCCAATACTGAAGAGATATATGATATGGCGAGCATGGCATACCATGCATCGATAATTCGAGTTAATCTCTCTATCGAGCATACTGATACTATTTCAAAATAGTACCGGAACAACATCCAGCACCAAAATTGTGAGCTTTTTTGATTTTGTTATCATCTCCTTGGCCCATTCCACAACATGCTTTGGCATTTGCATCAATCCCAAACCCTAACGCTAACCTTTGTCAAAAGCCACCAACCTCTCATCCATCACCTTTCCTCTCCCCTCAAACAAAACCTTGAATCTCTCTTCTATTCTCTTTCCTCGTGTTTTAATTAGTCACACATATCAAAGCTAGAGCTAATGATGGAGATGCCGCTAATCCAACTAAAGATGAGGAGGTGAAGTAGCAAAAACGGATGACAAAGTCAAGCATCATCTCCACCATGGAGCTCCACCAGCGGGATGACTGCAAGGGATTGTCAACAATGTCTCCGCTCGTGGTGTCAACAAACAACAAAGCTGAAGAATAGGAGCTTCGGATCACTAGAGGCAATTGTTTGCACATCAAAGAGATGGTGGAGGAAGAGAAAAAGGTTGACGTAGGGAAAGCAGTGGCAAATGTAGCTGAGGAGGAGAACACCATGGTGGTCGAGAAGGAGGACAAAAGTAAGTTAAGATTTTACCAGGAGGAAGAAGAGGGGGAGGAGGACGATGGAAGGGGAGAAAGTTGGGGTGTTTGACGGTGAATTGAGGAGCTGTCTAGATTCACAAAAAAGCAGAAGGCAATTGATTAGGTTGTTAGCAGTGGCGGGAGCATTTCTTGGCAATCGAGAGCTAGGAACAATTGGTTGACGATGGCATGGTTTGTAAAATAGCTACATTTGCCCCTCTTCTCTCCATCATAAAAATGAAAGAAGTTTGTGAGTGTTAAACCATTAATTTCTGGCCACTTAGCTACCAGCCAGGCATGCCATGATAGCTGACACATCGATGCATTATCTATCCATGTATTATTTTTGCATTACTTTATCGTTACTACCTAAATCAAAATCTCCGAGCTATTGCATCTGGTCTTGTTTCTCTTTTGGAAGAAAAAACACTCTTATCAAGTATCAGCACCCAAAGCATCCTTTTGGTTATTTGAGCTTATGTTTTGTGTCATTACAAGTGTCATTTGACTTTTTAAACAGTCACCTATGTAAAATCCATATGATTTATTACAAGCAACGGCCAAATAATAATAATATCTAGCATCATTAAAGGTGGCATGTAGGTTGGGATTGTCATGGCATGTGCAATAACCAGAAAGAAGGATTGTTGATTTTGGTTAGATACTCCTTTTCTCCCTTATCTCTTTCTAATAGTTTTTTATAGATGCAAGCCATGTTAGTTGGCAAATCAAAAACATCAATGTTATTGAGGCAATTATAGTGATTTTGCATCCATTTCTTGAAAACTCTAGTCACAAGGAGCAGACACCACAAGGGAAAAAAATTATGCTTATTACTTGGTGAAAAAAATGCCTTATTCTAGATGGAATTTACGGGGTCTAGAGTCAAGTATGATCCAAGCCCAATATTAAATCATTTTATTCTAAGATTCTAATCCATTCAAATATTAGAATGGGTCACACTTGCAAGATTCCACAGCTAGGGAAGGACTTATGTTCATCAATGCTCGCTCTCCCGTTCTCTCCTCACATGTATTTACTGGTGTGCTTATGAAATGCAGTGTATATATTAGTTGCCATCTCTATTTAGTATATATCAAGTATGTTACAATCATTCCATTCCATGCTGGTGATACACATACTTGACAGTCACATATGAGACCAAATTGATTTGTAATTATCATAACACCATTTGCAGTTGGTTTTACTATGATCAACACCCCAACCTGACTTGAAAAAAAAAATTGGATGCATTAGAATGAGGCATTATGATAAAGATTTTAACTAATTAACCTGGTTGATGAGTCTCAATTCTTGGGTGCTTGTAAAGCTTCTAACATTATCATTATTAGATAATTAGAGAAACTAAATTTGGAATAGCATTAAGAACCAACCTTAAATAAATGTTCTAACCATATTCCCCATTATAGAATCAGCATCGTGATCCTCTTTACTTAGTTTATAATGTTTGTGCTCTAGCGTACTTGTCAAATTTACAAAAAAAAAATCGCAGGCGCTTGCAAGCCCACCCCACCACCCATGGCTATGTGAGCACATGTTTCTTGGGTACAGTTGTTATTTGACCTCTTAAAAACTCATCCTCATGGAAAGTCCCCACATTTTCTATGCTACAGAAAAGGACAAACAATAATGTGTATCATCTCTTAATGGTAGAACGGGATGTCATTAACTTGTTGCTTTGTAAGACCCAGTAGAACTAGGCCCAATCCACTTGATTAACCTAGTTGAAAAGTATGTCGGCCCAAAAAAGAAAAAAAAATTGATGCATGTGTTGCGCACACGTGAAGAGGGAAGTAAGAATTTGACAATCTTTGATTGAATTTTTTCACCTTTTTTCATTGCCCTTGGAAGCCCGATTTCGAACGATGATCGCTAGATGTTTTGTGGAAAGCATGATGCCCTATTTTCCCTATTTTGGTAAGTCCGGCCCCTATTTTTTTCTTGATTGTGGGTGTTCCTGCCATCGGTGTTTGTCGCTGGAGTCTTCCTCTGGTCCCTCAAGATGGCTGGAAGCCATGATTGAAGCTCCAACAACCCGTGATGCTGTAGATTCCAAGATATCTAAGGGGTTGAACCCCCTATTTGTTACTGGTTTTAGCACCGTCGAACTGCCCTGTTGCACATTGGTCGCGTATTGGTCGGCCATGGGTCTCTTAACCGTAAGGTACCACCTGCGGCCACTCTCTCTCTTCCTCTTTTTTGGTTAGAGAGAGGCTTGTTCTCTCTTCTTTCTCTCTATTCCTCATTCTTTCTCTCTTGTTTCTCTCTCTATCTGAAACTTTTCTCTCTCTACTCTTTTAACGGTGTTGGATCTAGTAAGAGACTCCTCCCAGTGATTTTGGATCGACCCTAATGAAGATCTTTAATCCATGGTCGTCGGGACAGCCGTGTCAGTTTCCACCTTAGCCCTTGCTGAACACTGTTAGATTTTATCATCCCAATCTTTATTGGACCACTTGTACCCTTGTCTTGAGCATGCTTAGATGAATTTCATCTTGATCGGACTGACGGGCACTCCCGCTTGATCAGTCTATGAGATGTTAGAATTTAGAATTTTTATTTTAAAAATAATTATGATGAAATTTTAATAAAAATATAAACTTTGAATATTAGACTTTCAGAGATTTTTGGAATTGATTGGGATTTGTTAGTTGGATTGGGCTCAAAAGGTAAGTAATGTAACTTTTTCTTTCTATATTTATCAGCAAATTATTAAATAATTTTTTATATGAAATTATTGATGCATAGTACTTCAATTATTGGATATTTCCTTATTCGGAGTATTAAATGACTAATGATTAGAAATGTTGATTTTACTATGCATTATGTCGATTGATTTTGATACCAGGTAGTTTTTAACCGAATTTTTCGATTTGAAATATGAGATATATTTTTGAAAAAAAAAAGAGTTTTGATTTGAAAAGAAGTTGGACTCGTAGACAAACTAGGTTTTGATACCCAACTATGGGTTTTATATGTTGGGCATTTCGATATCCTGCAAGTGAGGGTTATATATTGGCACTTTGATACCATGCTAGTGGGGGATGTACATTGACACTTTGATATCATGCCAGTACGGTTATATGTTGGAATTTTTATACTCTGTCTTTAGGGGTTATGCGGTGGTACTTTGATATAGTCATAGTTCATAGCTGTCGAGATGAACTTGATATTTTAAAAAATTGACTTGTGAATAAACTTTGAATTTTGAAATAACTTGATAGTGTTAGATTTGGTTTTGAATTCATATACTTTGCATGCTTAATTTAGCATAATATCATTATTTTATTGCTTGATTATCTAGCTTAAATGTTCATTACTTATTAGACTCTCTAGCTTATTATACGATTTCTTATTATTTTTTTTAGGTTCAAAGAACTAGTTTTGACTTGGAGATTTATCGTGGGAGAGCGACTAGAGACAGAATTTTGACATCTTTAGCTTCGATTAGGATTTTTGTTAAAGTTTGATGCAAGATTTTAGAATATTACTAGTTTTGTGTCACATTTAATTTTGATTTAGTTATTTAAATTAAAATTTGAACATTATTATTTAAATTTATTCTGCTTCTTGTTTATGGTATCATGATAAAATGCTTTGCATATTTTAGAAAGAGATTCCTATGAATAAGCGGTAGTTGATACGACCTGCTGGCTAGGGAACTCAGATCAAAGGTGTGACATATTTACAACCCAAAGAAGTGTTGCTTGTTAGGCTAGCTCCCTTTACACTCCTTTCTTCCTTTTCTCTAATAGCCTTTGATGAGAGCCACGCTAGCATCTAGGTTAAGAGTAATGCTCGGATATTATGGCCATATAACATAGAGAAATAAACACTTACATGTCAGCATATATAGTATGTTAGGCTGGTATCTAGCTAGCATGCAATAACATCAAATGTCCTCTATCTCTACTTCTCATGATGGAGAGAGGAGAGGGGGAATAAAAAAGTACTTTTTTTTCTAAAGGCAAACCTTCCTCATCCGTTGCTCTTGGCGGACTGGTTCCTTGTTGGCCAATACCATCCTTGGTCGCCAGCACTGACACTAGTGCACACGACAATGTCCATACCCTAATCTTTCATCCTCACAGCCCCCATCTTCACCGTTCTTTTTTTTTTGTTAGAACGGAAGTATCATACTAAACATGTACGAATACTGTAGATGTATGCCCTAGAAGCCAATTTGGCTGACACATTGTTGATTCTAGGGACATAATTTTGTACTTGACTATTTATTATTGAATAAATAAAAGGCATCTTTTCATTCATATTGTTTATGTGTCTATGAATCGTCCAAGAAATTAATAAGATGATGATACATATTCTCAAGAGTTGAGAATTTGAGCCATGTATCATTGGTGATTAATTTCTAAATGCTCCTGATCAATGGATCATCACGAGGACGGTGATTCGATCCGATCAGTGCACAGATCACTTTCCTTCTGGATGGACGAGACTTGAGTCCACAGTGTAGGGACACTGAAGTGATAGTGCAGGTGCTTGTTAGAGAACAAGGGTACTGAGCGTGACCAAGACAAGAAGTCACTTGGATGTCTATCCACTCGTCAGTGACTTGCTTGATGTTGCAGTAGTGTGACTGGTCCTTTGACCTGCGGTGCTTCGGCTACTCACAGTGAGGTTATTGTAGTTTGACTGCACACATACATGGTCTCTAGCCATATGGGTCCATGCAGTGTAGATTGGCTGCAGTAAGTTCACTGTAGGAGTAGGGTATGCACCTATAAGGAATCTATCGACCTTGATAGAAGAGGAGTGATCCTATGTGATTTGTTAGACTGAGTTCTAAGACCTTGGCCAGGGCATATAAAGTGGAAAAGAGTTTTCCACTATCGAACTCAAGTCGAATAAATCTTGACATATGACAGACGATGGGGTTTGACGAGTTGTCCATGACCTCCGTCCTGTAGGGATCCACGATAGTAGGACTGTATCACATGTTAACTGCACCTAGAGGTTCATCATTCTATTCTGCTGGGTAGCCACTACATGCTGCTAGGTGTCACTGGTGGATGGTGGGACTCATAGGGATTATCTTGATGATCGATAAACCCTAATGAGTTGAGTTGGAATCGTTCCAACCCATTGAAAGGAGTTTTCAATGATATTAGTGATAGAGATCACAATATATCTCACTACCAGTCAGAATAGAACCTATGGGGTCACACACACTAGAAGTATTGACCGATCCGATGGTTGAAATCGTGATTAGGAATCACAAGTAATCAATTTGATTGATAAGTTGAAGAAGGAACAAAGGGAATTAATTAATTGGACTTAAAACAAATCCTACTTCGGGTAGGATTCCTAGAGTCCTAATTGGATTAGGACTGGGAATCCTAGTTGGAGTAGGACTGGGATTCCTACTTGGAATAGGATTCCTACAATCCTAATGAGATTAGGAATTTTGAATTAAAATTGGATTCCTACTTGGAGTAGGATTCCTAGAAATCCTAATTGGATTAGGACTTCGGATTCAAATAGAGTCCTAATTGGATTAGGACTAAAATTAAATAATCCTAATTGGATTAGGATTCCTTAAGTCTAAATTAATTATTAATCTAATGAATCAACATGACTCCTAATTGGATTAGGATTGAAGAGTTCAATTGAGTCATGGTTCATTCAAGTCCTAATTGGATTAGGACTAGCATAGATTGAACCCAAATTTGGTTAATCCTAATTAGATTAGGATTAAACCATGAGAGAGGCACCTAATCCTCTTTGGAAGAGGATTAGGTTAACCAAGTAAGAGGGGCATCAGCCCCTCCACTTGGTAGGGCGACATGAAGAGAGGGGCCGGCGCCCCCTCTTGGAAAGTTGTCAAGGGCTCCTAACTTTAGGAGCTCCATCCTTTAAAAGGAGGAAGGGCCGGCGCCCTAGAATTCTCTCCTTCAAGCCGTGGCCCCCTCCCTCTCCCTTGGTTCAGCCGCAAGCAAGGAAGAAAAAGGAGTTGGCGGTTCCTCCCTTCTCCTTCCTTTTCCAACGC